>NC_052618.1:29079883-29294243 GCF_016545825.1 Eucalyptus grandis | reverse complement strand
GCGTAACTAAATTGGTCATCAATCTTTGTCCATATCAAGTTCTGCAATCAGAATGCCTAACTTCTCTAGTCATTAGCCATAGTTCATATGGTGTGGAAAGTCATCAATAAAATTGTGCATAACAGAACATCCCCATTTTATTCAGCCTTTTACTTTTGGACCAGCATTGCTTCAGTAGACAGAAAAGTTCTCAGGAGGCCAATCTTATTGACCCTGACTTGCAAATAGCGTGAACTGTTACATGGCTTGGACACTCATTAATGGCAATCCAACTGGAAGTAAATCAGTTCATAGAAGGTATCATATGAAACAGTACTTCCGATTGATGATAGCATGCTACTTCCTCCCCTCAAGTTGATGATTGCTTTATTGGCTTATAGGGCGAGAATACACGTTTCCATATGCTGCCACTAAGCAGTTGCAGGATTCACGTTACTCCTGATCCTAAGGATGGTGTCACTTTGATGGCTGTGCCTTAAATGTGTGTTTATTCTTTGCAAACCATATTTACTCTTGCATGCTTTCTTTACTCTACTCATAAAAACTATGGAGAAGTTTGCTAATTTGCTAGCCATTCACCATTCTCTTATTACCAAAAAAAATCAAAAAAATCAAAAAATCAAACCCATCCTAATGACAGAAAAGCTTGCTAATTCTACATCCTCTCCAAGAAATATTGGTAGTTTGTCAAGGCTTTCGACATGTTTTTCAAGCACAATACTAAAATGTAAAAATCTTCAGAAGTTATCCTTTCCGTGATATAGTCTCATTACTGATCTATTATGCTGTTTACCTTAAAATGGTAATTTTTGCAGATTTCGGCATTCCTCAGATTCAGTTGGACTTGCTGCCAATTTGACATTTGTGGCTCATGATTCTAGAACCGGGAAATCAGCTCCAATTAAATCCATCTCGCCAGAATTAAAGAGAGAAAAGTTACTTTGGCAAGAGGCAGAAAAGAGGAGTAAAATGACGAAATAGAAGAGAGAAGAACATAACAGAGACACTAAGGTGGAGGACTTGTCCAGTCTCAAGCTTTTACTTGCCGAAGGTCACATCTTCTGTGATATGCCAGCTTTGAAAGACAGTGGTAGCATTCTGATAGATGACACTCGTTTTGAGAACTCATTAGTATGCCATTCACGGCCAAGGAATATTCACGGGAGGGTATTTGGAGGATTCAAATGTGAAGGGCTTTCAAATTGGCCTTTTCAACTACATATGCCTTTGTTGGTGTGGCGCCCCAGTTCTTTGAAGTTGACCATGTTGAATTCTTGAGACCTGTAAGTACTCATCAAGTGCATGATGTATTTCTATGTCTAGGTGCTGTTGTTGCATTACTTAGCTGCTGAGTGTGGACCTGTGACAATGATTACATGAAATGTTTGGTGTCATTCTTCTATAAGCACGGACTGTCGTACTTGAGCCTTCACTCTTGCAGTTGTATGTATGTGTGAAATTATGGATCTGTTAAGTGGAAGATCATAAGATGAAGGATATTCTTTTTGGGATGTAGGCAGATGTTGGCAACTTTCTCTGCCTCAAATGCTGTGTCCTGTATACGGAGCTTAACAATCCAGATGAACCGCTGATAAATGTCCAAGTTGTGGCCCATGTGATGCAACCTAAGCTCTGGTCGAGCGAGGTATTAGTGGCCCATGCGTGTTACATTTTCTTTTAGCAAATTTTGATACCATTATAACGGGTGTCAAACAAATTCTACTTTTACATTGACTATACGTCCTGAGGCCTTGAGTGATGGATTGAGGATTCGCAAATCCCATCCATGGAAGAAGAGGCATGGCATGTCCTTGAACGTACGGATGCTGAGAGTTGTCAGACTTCATCCTGAATACACTTCTCCAGTGACTGAAGCGACTTTGGCAGTGCTTACTCACAGGTTGAATGATAATTAGTGGGGACTGAAATTGACACTCGAAAAGCAGGACAACATTGCCAAGCAAAAGAGGAACTCGGGGACATCAGTCTAGTTAGGAACGTACGGGGATGTCTAACCCACCAAACATGTATCAGCATTGCAAAGTCCAATTATTTACTGCTTGTGAAAAAGTCTCACTGCACGATGAGATGAACCAAAGATTAGACGATGCCAAGTACAATGATGTTGAGAAATAAGTGTTGAGAAATAAGAGCTTCTGCCAAGTAACTCACAAGGACATGGGACTAAACATGTCACTGATTCAAATTGATGGATGGTGACAAGTTGTGAACTTCCACATCTGCTGGTAATAAACCGGTACTCTGTGTAGAATTGACATGTGAGTGTTTTTTGCTTTGTGACAGAGTTGTATGCTTTGTCCTAATGCTAGGTTAAGGGACTACACGCTTTCCATTGCATCGAGAATTGTTAAGAGTTTTTATGGCAAGGCTTCTATACGGTGGAATTCTTTTCAAAAAGTCCAACGCCGATTCAAAAGAAACTGGTTGACGAGTCAAAATTGTGAAGGCCAGAGTGCTTTTCCTCCCTAATGATTCTTCAATGATTTAAAATTAAGTGATTATGCGAGATGCATGTCAGGGCTGAGTCATCTTATGGGGTGTAGAGTTGAAGAGCAGCACCTTCTTGGAAATGATTTGTAGTTGGGAAATTGATGGCTATACATCGTGTCTCTTTTGCTTTTGCCAGGCAATGTAGAGTGAGATTCAGCACCAAAGCAAGAAAGATGACTCCAAGTGGAAAATGTTGGTCAACGAAGTAATTGCAGCTAAGAATGCATTGGGACCATTCTCAGCTCGGTACTCAGGATTATTGTGACATCTTCTTAAAATACCATGCTTGTTCGCAAGTTTGATTCATCGATTCAATATAGATATATCTACATATATATATATATATATATATATATATATATTATACTATAAGTCTTTGCATTCACCTGTACATGAGTTAGCTGGATAATATATATACATTACTTACAATCGACTTTTAGCTGCTTCTTTATTTTTTTGGTTGGATCAGATTGCTTTACTCCATCAACCACAGGGCTTTATCTTTTGCAACCGTATCATGGGTGCAACTAGTATTAGCAGAATTTTCACCTAGACCCAGGTCCGTAAACCCAATGCGATCAGAACGATTGGATTTGGATTGGACCCGCATTATCAAAAGCGTTGTCCCAGGCCAGACGAGATTTTCTTCCGATTCTGCGTAATATCCATTAGATTTTAATGAATCACCCTCTATTAAATCAACTTTAATGGTGAAAAACACAACCTAAAAATTTGAAAGGAGTAAATTACCATCTTAATAATATTTGGCATTAATGAAGAACTTACCAGCAATCTAAATGTACACTTGCAAAGATAATCATCATATTAATGGAATTTACCATACTTTTGGATAGTTAATAAAGTTATTTGAATGGTATCTACTAATTCATCTATGTGCAATTATCAGTTTGACAAAAGTATCTATGGACCTTTTATACTAAAATATGAGTTGATCCATAACTCATTAGTATAAATCGAAATCACCAACGATATTATCCTTACTGCACTCACGTGAACTTATGAGCATGTCGCAAAAAAGGTAAACTGTAATTTATATATTTGCTTGAATATTTACCGACTTAGTTTTAAAAATGTGCACGTTTGTTTGGATTTAAATAAAGCTCAAAAGCACTCTTTACTTTTCCAGTCAAAACTTAAAATATCAATAAAATTTCGGGAAATTATGAAAATAAAATAAAATGTGAGTCTTTGAGCTAACATTTGAGTACTATGAAAATTTAGAAAGTCTTGGATTTAAAAAGAAAAAGTTAAAAGTGCATGAACTGTAAAATTTAAATTAAGCAAAAAGCAAAAAAGTAAAAATCATTCCATACATGCCAGTGATTAATAGAAACTTATCAATATAGATTATAAACTTCTTATTAGTTATATGGGACAATACACAAGCATAATGTCGACCACCCAAAATACTCAAAAACCAACTAAAAATAATAAAAACCAGCCAACCCTAAGCAAATTGCTAAAATGAATTTGCAAGAAGGGGCAATTTGGTGTTTTCAATGTATGATTTTGCTTAGACGGTATGTGAGTGGCATTTGTATAATAGGGGTAATAAATGTGTGTTTGGTAATCATTCTACTCCCGAGAATAATTTTTATCAAAAATAGTTTTTCTTGATTCGTTTCCTAAATGAGTTTAGTATTTGAAGGTGTTTGGTAACTGTCTAAAATTTTATTCTTTGAATAGAAATTCGTTTGGTGAGACTCTTAATTTTTGTTATACCTGTCTTATATTTTTCTTATTTTTCTCTTTTATCTTTTATCTTTTTCCTTCTTTGGCTGGCTACCAACATTGCGAGCCTCGGCCTCACTAGATCTAGGTGAGGCTAAGCCTTGCTAGTGGCCAAGCAAGGCTGGGCCTCGCTAGATCCAATGAGGAGAGCCTCGCCCATCCCTTGGCGGGCGAACTTACCTTTGCGCTGGGGTGAGGTCAAGCCTCACCGGTGGCCGAGCGGGGCGAGGCTCGTCGGACCTCGCCTTGGCCTGCGGCTGGCGAGTTCGCCGGACCTCGCCTAAGCCGGCGGTGGCCGGATTACCGACGGGGAGGACGAAGAAGAGAGAAGGAGAAAAGAAGATAAAAAAAAAAAGAGAAAAAGAATAAGTTGAGCTTGATTCTTGAAATTATTCCGGGAATAAGAAGTTACCTTTTTTTTTACTTTTGGTTATGTTCTAAATCTATTCTCGGGAACAAAAAAAAAAAAAAAAATTTTGTTCCCAATAACAAAAAATTCACCGAACTAATTTCTATTATTTTTTGTTTTGTGGAACAAAAGAATATAATCAAGCATTGTTTGAAATATTACCAAATAGGGCCTAAGTAGTCATTGCCTTCACAGCGAGGTTTATTTTTGTCACACTCCTCAGAAGAAAAGGACCCAGTCTGAGATTGACATAAGCATCACTTTACAAAATTGAACATCAAATGATGCACTGATTTCTAGCAAAAACGATGCAACAAACTTTAATTAGCTCCTTTGACGAGTGAATCATTTTTAAATATTTAATACAGATATGCAACCTCTTTTACAACTTGATTTCATATATTTCTAGCATTAATAAAAGAAGAGATGCTACCAGAATTTAGTCCTTGAACTCTTAATCAATGTTCAATGATCCTTAAATTTTAATTTTGGTCAAATTGATATTTGTGCTCTGTGATTTGAATCAGATTCGTTTTTATATGATTCTTTAAACAAGGAATTAATCCTTTATAATATTTTATGACTAATCTAATTAAAGTATACTAGTCCATTCTTTAGCAAACAATAGGGCTTTGTCAAATAGCATGGATTTCCAGTTTCTGGGCTCAATATACTATGACGAACGCATGCAAACCGTGCGTATGCATCTATATTGATTATATAGCATTGTTTAAGACTTCACCTCTAATGGTGAGCACAGTCCTAAGATCATACCAAGTGAGAAACACTGAGATCCAATATGATTCCGTTGTATCTTGACCAAATGCGTACCTATTTCGCCAATTTGTTGGGTATTACATGATTTGTTATCTCTCAATTTGAATGTTTATTTGACATTCTACAAAACTATTGAAATCTTCGACAATGTTGATCTATATTGAATTAATGTAAAATCATTAGACATATCAAGAGAGCAATCTCTATATAACCATTTAGTTCATTAAGTTTTATATACTCAAAGAGATGAGGATAGACAACTAGCGCAATTACCTCCTTTGAACGTAACTCATAGATAAACATAAATTTGGCCAATTATGTTCTCAATTTTAAGTTGATTTAAGAGTATTTTATTTTCCTGATATGGAGGGATAACACTGATGAAACCTAAATTTTTGCTCATAGAACCTTATTGAATTTTCCAAAATTAGGGATCAGATTCACCGATAATGGCACAATTTGACCCTTAAACACAAACAATGATTTTACATAATTTTGCACTCATTTTCTTGCTGCATTTCTTCTGCATTTTGAAACTAGATATATTGTAGTTTATAAGGGTGCGCATGACAAAATTTCTGGAACATAATTTGATTTCGACTAGAAATTGATTTCTTAATTTCTATTTCGAAACGAGAAGCTAAAATTTTAGCTTCTGATTTCTTCTTCAAATCTATTTCTGAAATAGAAATCTATTTCAGAAATAAAGAAATCAAATTGCGTTACCAAACAGATTTCTGTTTCAAACTGTTAGGAAACGAGAGAAATAGAGAAATCAAAAAACAAAAAATTTTATCATGCACAGCCTAAATACCTAAATTTCTGTTCCCATACACTATTCATGAATTTTAATAAAAAGTAGGGATCGAATTTGCACCCCTAGAAAAACAACGACTTTACATTATCTTGCATCCATTTTTCTGGCTCTATTTCTTCTGTACTTAGAACCTACTAGAGGCATTGTAGATTATGGATAACCTCATTTTCCCCTTCCATAGAAGTCTCTTGCATTCTATAAGAATTAGGGATCGAGAGTTTGCCTTGCTCTCGTGACCGTAGTTGAAGGAAAGGTACGGAAGCTTGCAGCGGCTCTCATGGGCGGCACAAGCTCATTACCTGGTCTATTGGTCCATTAGCTTGGCTATGGCATTTGAGTTTGTATAATTTCATCCTTGAAGTCAAGTGTGTGTCTTGGTTGAAGTAGGCCCTATATCAAAACTGGTCTAAACACCTCCCCCTTCCTCATAGCAGTGACACATTTTTTTTTTTGTGGGAGAAGTATACTATTAGTGTCATAAGTTGTGTACGACGCTCATTTTGGTGTCAAAAGTTTCCGTCGAATCACTTAAGTGCCAAATCGGAGGAAAAATGATCACTTTGGTGCCATCGGCAAGAGATTTCGGCCAAAATGATTACATGGCTTTTATATTTTTAAAAAAAAAATCGAGAAGCCTTTTAAACGACATCGTTTTGTGTCCTCCTTAAGAAAACGACAACGTTTTGCCATCATATGTGGATGGCTTCACAAAACGACACCACATAGCTCATTTGGGATTGAAATTAGGGTTTTTTTTGTTCAATCCTCACCAACCTAGCTTGCTCGGCCACCCTCGCTTGGCCACCGTGCTCAGCCATCGTCGCTCGGCCACCATGCTCGGCCACCGTCATAGTTGCTCGACTAAGTGAGCAAGGAGAGGCTAAGGTTGTTTCTCGGGCAGAAGCGATGGGAAAATAGGATGCGGGGCGGAGGAGGAGGAGGAAGAAGGGGTCGAAGATGCAAAAGAGAGAAGATGAGGAGTGCGAGGGAAACGAGGAGGGCGCATATGGAGATGGTGGATTGGCTCGCTCGGAGATTGAGGCGGGTGCTAGTGTTGTTCTTCGGGGAAGAAGATGACGGCCATGGCTTCTCTCTCTCTCTCTCTCTCTCTCTCTCTCTCTCGATTTGGGATTTAAGGTTTCGACTTGGGCATACATGGCCAAACGACATCGTTTTGTGTTTTACATGTTGACTGTACTTTTCGGTGAGTCACGTCAGCGTCAAAAATTAATAAAAAAGTGTCACATTGGATTTCCGATCAATTTGATCGGAGTTGGCACTAAAATGATCGTTTTCAAACTTTTGGCACTTAAGTGATCCGACGGAAATTTTGGCACCAAAGTGAGCACCATACACAACTTATGGCGATAGTGTACTTCTTTCCTTTTTTTTTTGTTCTATAGCATTTTGTCTGGTTGTTCTCTAATTTTTGAGTTTGCTTCGTTCTAGGGGCTTCTCGGTTCAGACTTGGGCTTGCTGAACGTGGATAGAATGTCATGTTTATGGCTCTTGAGCATTCGTTTGATGTGTTTCGGGTTGGTCTCTGTCAACCCCAAAGGCTGTAGATATGTCGGGATGTTTTGTGTTTTTTGGCGCCATCTAGCGGGTGAATGGACAGCTAAATTTGCTGTCTATACCGCCTAAGGGGCTGGAAATGAGCTTAAAGCTTCTATTTAGCCTCGGTAAGGGTCTCGACCTATCTCGGGATGTCCCCTTCACATGATTGCATCGTCTATATGCCATAACCACATATTTGCATCTAGTTCAATTTCTAACCTTGTATCTAGTTTATTATATCTTAACATGCACTTAGTATAGCTAGAGCTTAAATCATGTTTATCATGGATAAAAATGAAAAAGAAAGATAAATAAATAAATAAAGGATAAAAAAATTGGATAGGCATTTGATAAGAAATGGCGTTTTTAGGCCTAGTTTGATTTATGCTTGGTAGAATTTCATTTTGTTTAATGCGGCAACATTATCATCTATTTTACATTCCTTAAACTAGGTTGATTGCATATTTAATTTTATATATTGCTTCCTGGAGTTCTATTTGGGGCTGAATAGCAAGGTATTGTTGTAACTTTGCCCGATACGGCTCAAGTTCTACTTATCGTATTGTCTGTGATTATATTGTCATGATTTCCTGATCGCTTTGTTTAATTTGTCATATGAGCTCTCCTTGCATGGTAACTTAGGTTTACATGTTTTAGAAAAATATAAAAATGAAGAAAAGGATCACATGCAACGTTTTTTCCATTAAAAGAGAGAAGGTACTAATCCTGGGCGTTACACAATATCTAGTATAATCAAGGACCTGTATCTGATCTCTAATTTGCAAAAGTAAAACAAACTCTTGCATTTTGCTTGGCTTCTAAATGGCTTATAATAAAATGCTCTTTTTGTATAATTCAAACTAACAAAGGAAACGATTGAAATTTCTCTCGTCATGTAGAGCTTTGTCTACCTTTCATGGGTAGTTTTCTTCTGGTTTCTTCACTTTATCCCTAATTGTCATCCATAATCTCCTTCTTCTCGTCCATCTACCTTTCATCGCTTCATCCCCTGCCTCTAATCGGACACTTTTGTTCTTCTTTATCTTCACTGTCGCACATCCAACAAGAGATCAACCACCACTTCCTGCTAGTCTGAGGGCTTGCATGTCACCAATTCTTCATGATTGGCTTCAATGGAACCTCAATTCAGCTATTCCTGACTTCTCAGGTTTTTAATTCTCCTTGTGATTTTCCTACTACCCTTTTTCTCTATTGAACGATGACTTGCTTGGGGTATGATATCACCTGATTCATGCTCCAAGTAGATTAGGGTAATATTATAGTCGGGTGGCTCAAATGGCCTCGAATGAGCAAGAAGAGTTGTTGCGACTAGCTACCCTGTGTCAACGATTGGGTCGCCTGTGTTCAGAAAAAATAAGTAGAAATTTGGGATGAAGCACACACTGAAAGATTGCACGAATGTCGTTTAATTTTATTTGGCAATATCTTTTCCAATCCATCTGTCAATCTTCAAGCTTTCCAAAGTACCATGATGCGGGTATGGCGGACATACCCAGTAGAGATATCCCAGAGGGACGCTAGCCTATATATTGCAAAATTCAAGTCAGAGGCTGACAAACAGAGAGTACTTGATGGTGGTCCTTGGTTGTTTTCCAGACATTTAGTAAATTTTAAGCAGTGGATACCTAACATGCCTTTGCATTGTTATGATTTTACTCGCTGCGCTTTATGGATACAAGTTTATGGATTGCCTTTGGAATGGAGCACGGAACAACTTATTAGAAAGGCAGTTCATCAGGTGGGTAATGTTCTTGAAGTCAAATCAGATACAAAAGAGGGATCAGCTTTATGAAATGGCAGAGTTAGGATCGACATCAACTTGCAGGAACCCCTAAAGACTGGAAAGCTAATTCGGATAGATGGGAAAACTCTGTGGCTCGATTTTAGATATGAACGATTGCCTCACTTCTACTATTCATGTGGGAAACTAGGGCATTATGCTACATATTGTAAAGACTACCCTTATGATGAGGCATAGATAGATCGCAAAAACAAGATGGCCTATGGCCAATGGTTACCTGCTGAAGTTAGAGAGCATAGTCCTTATTAGCAAACATTCTAAACCACAGGACACTATAGTGCAGATGGACGAGATTGTACCTGAAACACCCCCTAGTTTGCAGCCGACTCTCCCTCTAATGCCTCCACCCGAACCTCATAACAAGTCGTCTGTTGCTGTGCCTAACCAGCAATCCCATCTGACAGAATTAGAATAGGGGGCTCAGTCCACTACTGATTTGGTTCCTGCATTGGCAAAAATAAAGGCAATTCAGACTCAACCCATGGACAAGGCAGAACATAAATAGAAAAGGTCTACTAGAACTATCGCTACAGTGGGCACATCTAAAAAATAGAAAATGTCTTCCCCCTATGAGATGAGGCACTCAGCCTCTCTGAATTAGATGATACTCAACTCATGGATACTCCAGTATATGCTGCAGAAGAGATGGCACAATAGGCGTTGGTGGCTGGCCCTAAATAGCCACCCACATGCAAATGAAGGTAATACGTTGGAACTGTCAGGGTTTGGGCAATCCCCTGACAGTTCACGTCCTTAAGGCCTTAAAGGCCAAGGAAAAGCCCGACTTGGTTTTTCTTATGGAATCCAAGAACAACGAACCAGTAATCCAACGTTTGCAGCGGCGTTTACACTTCCAGCGTGCTTTTCTATAGAATGCTAGCTTAACTTTAAATATAGTTCACTCGTCGGAGGACTATTTTGATATGATATGTCGAGACTTGATTGACGACAGAACGGCACGCATTACTTGTATCCATGCCCCCATTCCTACCATAGGCGACATCTATTATGGCAAAAGCTAAGACTGATCAGCATCTCCAACACGTCGCCTTGTATATGTGCCGGAGATTTCAATGATATTCTCTACCCATGGGAAAAGGTCGGTAAGAGACAATTTGTTTCCTTTCGTCTCTGTTCCTTTCGAGCCTCCATTAATGACCGTTCCCTAATGGAAGTGGAAAGCAAATGTTGTGCATTCACTTGGATGAATAATAGAATGGGGGATGAACTAACTAAGGACTGTTTAGATCGGGTCATGTGTACACTAGAATGGCGAGTGTTGTATCCAGAGGCTGAAGTATTTGCTTTGCCTGCTGTGGGTTCTGACCATAGTCCCCTACTACTCACTACAACAGCACCTACTCGAAAATGCATAAGGCCTTTTGTTTTTGAAGCTTATTGGAACCAGGATCCCGAATGCCAGGAGATTATCTATAGGGCATGGAACTCAGTCCAACTACATCATCCTATGCTCATGAACAAATTATATGCTGTCTCTATGGCTTTAAAAGGCTGGAGTCGCTCAAAATTTCAAAATGGCGACTTGCGAATTAATGCCTTACACCAACAGCTTGAAGTGATCACAAATCAATGGTCTATCAATAGCCATGATAAAGAAGCAGCTTCTCTTATTCGAGATGAAATTCGCAGCATATGGCAGCAAGAAGAATAGTTTTGGGCTATGCGGTCCAGAATCAATTGGTTGCGTTGGGGAGATAAGAATACTAAATTTTTTCACGCAACCACTATCCAACGACAACAAAGAAACATGATAACTATGATACAGGATGTTAATAAGGAATGGGTGCCGGATTGTCAAATACTAAAGGAGATGACGACTGCTTTTTTCTCAAATTTATATACATCAGAGGGGTATCGAGACTACGGCTCTATTTTGAATCAATGCCCTACAGTTGTTTCTCCAGAAATGAATAACCAATTAACTGCTTTGGTCAATCTTGAAGAGGTGTGCAAGGCAACGTTCCAGTTGGGGGTCTCTAAAGCTCCACGCCCAGATGGTTTGAGCGGTCTTTTTTACCAGACGCATTGGGATATTATAAAGGATGATCTTCTGAGGTCAGTGCAGGATTTCTTTAATTCAGGCATGCTGCCCCGCAATCTAAATAGAACCATTATTGCTTTGATTCCCAAAACCAATCACCCTAAAAGACTGGATCAGTACAGGCCCATTAGTCTATGCAACTATGCATATTAAATTATTTCTAATGTTATTGCTAATCGCCTGAAACCATGGCTTCCTGATCTAATATCTAAGGAACAGGCTATTTTTGTGAGTGGAAGACAGATCCAGGATAATATTTTGATCGTTTAGGAAATTCTGCATCAATTCAAGACAAGGAAGTGGAAGCAAAAGTACAAGGTACTAATTAAGACAGACATGCAAAAAGCGTATGATAGAGTTGAGTGGGATTTCCTCAAAGACTATTTGATAAAATTGGGTTTTCATCACCAATGGGTTATATGGGTGATGCAATGCATAACTACCCCATCTTTCACTGTACGTTTTAATGGGGAACAACTACCTTATTTTCAACCATCGAGGGGACTCCGTCAAGGTGATCCACTATTCCCTTACATTTTCATATTAGTGGCAAACGTTCTTTCCACCTTAATTTCCCAAGCAGTCGATGGAGGTCATCTTAAAGGGATCAGGCTAGCTAGGTCATGTCCGACTCTCTCACACTTATTTTTTGCCGATGACTTTATCTTTTTTCTAGATAGTACACTCACTGAATGTCAGAACCTTGCAAATATTTTGAATCAGTATTGCCTCGCCATGGGTCAGGTTATCAACAGAAATAAATTTGGCATGTTTTGTAGTAATCATTGTCCTTTGAGTTTGCAGGAAAATTTAGCAAGGGAATTCCGTGTCCCGGTGTTGCACAGATATGGAAAATACTTGGGTATACCTTCGGATTGGGGATGATCAAAACGAGAGATGTTTTCTTGGATCTTAGCAAGAGTAAATGCAAAACTGGAAGGTTGGAAAGAACGACTATTATCTAAAGGGGGTAAAGAAATCCTACTTAAATCTATTGTGCAGGCTATTCCATAATATGCAATGTCTATCTTCAAGCTTCCTCTATCTCTTTGTAAAGGGCTTGAAGAGCGATTTTCTAGTTTTTGGTGGAAGAATGACAAGAGCAGACAAGGGGTGCATTGGCAGAAATAGGATGAACTAAAAATCAGCAAGAACAATGGGGGTCTTGGCTTTCGAGACCTAATTGCTTTTAATAAGGCAATGCTGGGTAAGCAAGCCTAGCGATTAATTCATCAACCTCTCTCTTTATGGAGTCAGATCTTTAAGGGGCTTTATTTTCCTAATCAAGACTTCCTCCAAGCGAATAAAGGGTATCACCCATCCTAGGGCTGGCAAAGCCTTCTTATTGGTAGAGAGGCAATTATCCCTAATATGAGATGGTCTGTTGGTGATGGCAAATAAATCAAAATACGAGAGCATCGGTGGTTATCTATTGGAACTATAGCAGGACCAACTGCAAGAGAGGAGCAAGAGTTAGTGGTTGATCTTATTGATCCTCACCACTAATCCTGGAACCTTGCTCTTCTCATGCAATTTTATGATGATCTAATCATCAATGAAATCCTTAGAATTCCTCTAAGACCACATTCTGCTTCTGACCAGTTAGTTTGGACAGCAACAAAGAATGGTCTTCATACAGTGAAAAGTAATTACACTTCTATCATCAACACAACAAGCAACAGCAAAGATAATGAAGCCTCTACATCATTACGGCCTCCCAGAATACTATGGCGGCGAATATGGACTACGCAAACAGCACCAAAAATCCGCATGTTCTTATGGTCAGCTTGCCATAATTCACTTGCAACAAAAGCAAATTTGTTTCATAGACACATCACCCCTGATCCTATTTGTCATCTCTGCAATCAACATGTTCAGGAAACCCTAGAACATCTCTTTTTCTATTGTTCATGGAGTAGAGAAGTCTGGAGTCATCCTGATCTAAATGTTCTGATCACACCTCACTCCATTCATCGCCTCGATGCATGGATCACAGAAAGGGTTACAGCTCAGAATACATTACTTGGACTAGAGACTATTGCACATGTTTTATGGCAGATCTGGCGTGGCCGCAATAATTTTATATTCCGACATTAGCAACCAAATCCCCACATCGCTGTTGAAGACGCCATGACACAGACCCGAATCTACAAAGGTTCCGCCCCTAGACGTCCGCAACCACAGCTTTCTGCTCTCAACGCTGAACACCTATGGAGACCCCCTGATCATGGCACCCTGAAATGCAATATAGATGGGGCTTACAAGCCAGGCAGTCACACAGGATCTATGGTGTGCATCAGTTGAGATTACAAAGGCATACTTACTGATGTTTTCACTGGAGAATTTCCAGTGATCTTCGTGCTTCAATCGGAGGTACAGGCGCTCAGCTTTACTCTCCGTCATCTGCTGCAACAGGGCCTCAACAACGAACATCTGGTAATTGAATCGGACTGCTTGCTATTGATCGAAACGCTGAATGAAAGAAGAACGCTGCCGTGAGAAGAACGCGTTCTGTTTCTTTGAGGTCAATGATCTGCTTTCCTCTTACCCTAATTTGTAGCTCACGATCGTAGACGAGAGGCCAATGCAGTGGCAGACTGGGTTGCCAAGGCCCATGGCAGATTGGATATGGCCCGCAGCTGGAATATTTTCCTCCCTTTCTTTCTACTAGACCTAGTGTACGCGGATGCAATATATTTTGGTTGTACTCTTTCGATGTTTTAATATATCATATCTTTCAACCAAAAAAAAAAAGGCTTATAATAAGTTAGTAGCAGCTCCTAAAGAAGAACAAAATGTCATAATTAACTTGAGAAAAGAAAATTGAGATTGGGAGCCCGTGCTAGGCAAAAGTGCCGCCTCGCAAAAGGGTTAGTCATGCCCACTTGGCAATCTGTCAAGCTCCTTCAAGTTCACCTCCAAAGGGTTGCGACACCTACTTTTTCTTCAAAAGCATACTAATATGACTTGTTAGATTGTATCTTGTTCGTCAATAATATCAAATGTCTTCTAAGGTATGGTATCACTAAACATTTCACTAAACAACAAATTGAAGTTCGTATTTTGAAACTTAGGTAATTATAGATGGATGTGCAAGTAGAATCGATAAAGGAATAATTCAATGATAAAACATGAACCTAACGCAAAGCAATAAGTATCTTTCACACATAAGATACTTTTCTCTTGCCATTATGAGATACTTGTAAATAGGTAATAAGTACTATACTTTAATAGCAAATTTTCAATTCAATTAAATAATAAATCTACATTTGAAGAGGGGGAAAGGTGAGAAAAGAAAAAGAACAATAATTTATTGCCCTACATGGACAAAAAGCAAGAGAGTGATGAAAGAGAAGAAAAGACTATTTTGCCCTTTATATGGACAAAGCCTATTGAGCTCATGTGATCTTAATAGAAAAAATTGGTATTTCTATAAATTTTAATTTTATGACAGTTAATCTTGTCTAATAAAAAAAAAGAAACTTATCGCCATTTAAGGGTGAGCATGGTGTAAGTGAGCGGTTCTCATCCTAGAATCAAGAACCGTCTACTAAGGACTAGTTGCGAAAAATTGGAACCGGGAACTGCCTGTTAATTATATGGATCTACCCAAGAACCGAACTGTTGGTCTGGTTCCCTAGTGGGTATATGGAAACGGTCTCATCGAGCTTCATGTGTCAACGTTGTAATATGCAACAAAGAATTATACAACAGAATCATTTTATCAAAGACACACCCAATTAGAGCTAATGAACCAACAATATTAGTATGTTAAGAAGTGTGTAAGCAAGAGAGCACACTCACCAAATTTGTTATGAGTGGGCAAAAGCAAGCAATTATCCAACATAAGAATTAGTAAAGAGCCTAGGGATTTAGGATTCTTCATTTTCTTAAAATTAAAAATTAAAAATATATTAAATATATATTATCTAAACAATCTGGGTGGATAGGTGGGCAGTTTCACACCTTGAATCGGGAACCAGACTAATACCCACCAATTCCAATTATTGAAATCAGGAATCGGACCAGTTCCCTTATGAACCACCAATTCTTGGATGGTCCAATCTGGTCCGGTTCCAAGTGATCTAGGTGATTCCTGGTCCCTTTACACATCCCTATCGCCACTTGCTTCGGGTGGGAGATGCCTTCTTGGAGTGTCCCACTTATAGTAACTCCAATTTGGCTTGGCTTATATCAATCATCCATATGAAATGGCAAGTTTTCTTTTCTCCATTTCTTTGGCCAAATTAAACTTTTTGGTGGAATTTTGTCGTTGGTTGAATTAAGGTCATAATTGAGTGAAAGGACATTGTCTTTATCTTGCCAAGTATATAATAGTGGTTGGGTTTGATAATTAATAACCTAATGGCATCTTCGACTTTCGTAGACACATGACGCAGTGGCAACATTTAAATTTACCCCTTGTGGTTCAACCAACTCAAGTTAGATCTATGTTGAGCTCCATTTTATTTGAGGAATGGTTGATTTACAATTCTTCTATCTTTTTGGGTTTTTGAATAGATAGTCTTTTGACAAACAAGTAAGGAGTTATCTCAATATCCAAATATACACATCTTGTTGTAATCACGTTAAATCACCCATAGTTTGCAAAACAATTGGTCCGCTTAGTTACTTGAACTAGATGTTCAACATCATCATTTCCTTAATTAGCATTAACGAAATCGGCCCATATGGACACTAATCTCATAATATTAATGTTGGATGGGGAAAATCTTTCAAGTAAGTTTCATATATGCAATTATTCGCTTGAACTGCAAAAAAAAAAAAAAAAAAAAAAGGTATATCATTTCTACATGCTGTACCCACTTTGGATAGACTTTTTTTTTTTTTTTTATTCATTCGAATAATTTAAACAGAATTTTCATCCATGTATACTACTAAGAGTGGTTTTAAGAAATAATTCCATAAAAACTAAAAAAAAAAATGCAAGATCGAGAATTTACTTCATTCTTTTGTTTCTTTATTTAACATGATCTTAAAAGAAGATTTGAGGAAGAAATGATATTGCTTAATATTTTTGAAGTTTATTTCGTTAAGGCTCTCTCGCAATTATAGAATTCGTAATGTTAAACATTGGAAATCTACGGATGCATACTAGAATTTCCTATACAATTTTCCAACCTTTTCCCAAGCTTAAAACACCAACTTGATTCCAAACTTTGCAAAAAAAAAAAAATGGTAAATGATTTTATAGTATAATCGCGTAAGCTATTAATTTAATTATTCAAGAAGTTTATTTTGGAATAAAGCGCCAAGAGTTATGCATCAATTATAGGACACTAAAGTGATTTACAGATTCCTGCCAATTTTTTTTTCTTTTTTTGAAAGGAAAAAGTGTTACTCTCGAATCACATAATCTCGCAAAAGTTAATAGCATTGCGTGAAAAGAGACAGAGAAGAAACATAAATGAGTCTAAGTTAAAGAAAAAAAGCAAAAAAAGCAACAAAAAAAAAAAAAACGAATATAAATGGATCTAAGTTATAGAAAAAAGAATAAAAGAATAAAGAATAAAGACGATGGAGTGGGCCCTAGTTAAAGAAAAAGAGTTAGGTGAAGGATTGTTGCATCGCTTTGTTGGAATAAAGAGCCAAGAGTAATGCATCAATTATAGGACACTAAAGTGACTTATGATTCCCGCCATTTTTTTTTTTTGAAAGGGAAAAGCGTTACTCTTGAATCACATAATCTTGTAGAAGTTAATAACATTGTGAGAAAAGAGACAAAGAAGAAACATAAATGAGTCTAAGTTAAAGACAAAAAAGCAAAAAAAAAAAAAGAATATAAATGGATCTAAGTTATAGAAAAAAGAAAAAAGAATAAAGAATAAAGAAGATGGAGTGGGCTCTAGTTAAAGAAAAAGAGTTAGGTGAAGGATTGTTGCATCGCTTTGTCGGAATAAAGAGCCAAGAGTTATGTATCAATTTTAGGACACTAAAGTGACTTACAGATTCCTGCCAATTTTTTTTTGAAAGGAAAAAGCGTTACTCTCGAATCACATAATCTCGTAAAAGTTAAGAGCATTGCGTGAAAAATGACAAAGAAGAAACATAAATGAGTCTAAGTTAAAGAAAAAAAGCAAAAAACAAAAAAAAAAAAAGAATATAAATGGAAAATCTTAAATTGGTACACTCATGATAAATTTATTCTAAATAATCACAAAAAACCCCAAACTAGTATACTTGTGAAAAATTTGTCTCAAATTAATTTGTTCGACCACCAAAAATCTCAAACTAGTACATTTGTGACAAATATACCATCCATTGAGGTGAATTAATACTACAAAAAATGACAAAAATAGTATATATGTGACAAAAGAGAGTAAAATCCCAAACCGGTATAATAGTCAATTATCATATATAATCCAATTTAA
Organism: Eucalyptus grandis; assembly: GCF_016545825.1. Classification (NCBI taxonomy): domain Eukaryota; kingdom Viridiplantae; phylum Streptophyta; class Magnoliopsida; order Myrtales; family Myrtaceae; genus Eucalyptus; species Eucalyptus grandis. Next base: position 29,276,144 of record NC_052618.1, on the reverse strand, counting down.
TAATTTAATAGTCTAATTTAATGGAAACTAACCAAGAGTAAATTTGTCACAAGTGTATCAATTTTTGATAAATTTATCAAAGGTGTATCAGTTTAGGATTTTTTAAGGTCAAAAAATTAGTTTTGAGATTTTTACCAAAAAAAAAAAAAAAAAATTAGTTTGAGATAAATTTATCACAAGTGTACTAGTTTGAGATTATTTAGGATATTAATCCTGAAAAAATTACCAACTTTTAATTTAGTCCAAATTTGCTCTCGTTAAACTCTTGTCCAAAAATTGCCACTAGTTTCTTTAATATTATTAATATAAGGAGGCTACAGTTGTTTCATACGAATATGAGAGTTTTGATAAAGACTCATGTTCTGATAATAAACCTCTAACTAGCTCCAATGTCGATAATTTTGAAGTTGGTGACAATTTATGGACAAGTGGGTAGACTTGGGACTAAAGTAAAATTTGGTGACTCTTTTTAGACAAAAAATTGGGGCAAATTTGAAATTAGACCTAAAGTTGGAGTTTTTGTAGGGAATTAAGCTCTCATTGACATGATGTGAAAAGGACATATGATTGTAAGCGTATTAAAAAACAAATTAACCTTTTATACACAAATAAAAAAAACATATTCTTTGCTATTTGGCCTTTTTCAATTTTTCTATCACACAAGAAGACACTATTACTTAAATGAGTTAACATATTAACCAGGTCAATGCGATCTGGTAAAATACATTTATGCACTCTATTACACGTTTGACCATATTTTTATAAGAGTTTGTATTTTAAATGTATCATGTTGTGTGATTCGTTTGATAAAAGTGTTATGTTGGGTTTTTAAAGAATTGACACAATTAATAATGAATTGAATATGTATGAATAATGTAGACAAGTGTATATAGAAAAGTAGACACAGAAGGGATTACAACCAAAAAAGTGATAAACTTATTATACAAATACTAATTTATTTCTAAACTTTTCAATTTGGCTAATGTAGTCCTAAGCCTTTCAACAATTTGCCAATATAGTCAATTTGGCCAGTTATCGCTGGAAACGTTGCATGAGATTTTTTTTTTTTGTCAGTCCTACTCTAACACTCACTCTTAGACTTTTGCTCTGTCTCCTGTAGGGCGTGAGAGTCGAAACCCACTCCTGAAACTTATTCGTCCCCACCCCAACCCCCTTGAGAAGGTGGGGATTTGAACTCCTCACCTCCCCTTTCCACGTTGGAAGGGTGGCCCCAAACCTTAGTGGTTTGTATGAAATGTTGATGTGGACAATTTTTTGCAATTTTTTTTTAAACATTCTATTTTTAAATAAATTTTTGAATTTTTTTTCGTTTCTTTTGTCTTTTACACTATCGCCGCCCACTAGATTAGGCCATCTGGCCTTGCTAGTTGCAGGTGAGGCAGCCCTCGCCCATATTTGCTAAGAGATTACAAGCTCTCACTAGCAACTGGTCAAGGCTTGCTTAGTGGTTGGCAAGGGTCATTGGCCATTGCTGAGACCCCAACAAACCTCACCAATCATAATGAAGAAAAAGAAAGAAAGAAAAGAAATATACAAAATTCATAAAAAAAAGTTGTCCATGTTGGCGACTAAACAAACAAGCCCTAATTGTGCCACGTAGAATAACTGCTATCCAAGTTAGCAAATTCTATTCAAAATTGAATGAAATGACTATATTGGTAAATTATCAAAAAATTAGGACTAATCGGTTTGAAAAGTTTAGAATTGAATTACAATCCATAAAATAAGTATATGACTTTTTTTGGTAATTTTCCCAAATTTTATAGAGAAATGGTGTTGAATATGGAGAAAGGTTCGAGGTAAATGCTTATGTAAATGAAAAAAAAAATTGAAAATAGACACAGTGATAGAGAAGACAATGAGTGGGCCCAATATAACCACGGTAATTCCCCGGGACAGAGGCTTACTTGCTCAATGAGAAAAGTTTTGAAAGCCAAGTCCATCAGTGCTGTGGACAAAATCCGCAATTCAAAGCAGGGGAAATATTGATGAAATCAAACAATTGATGATGAGATCAATGCATCTCACTCATTGAATTTTGTGGACTCGACATGGGGCCCACGTAATTCAACGGTTGACATTGACTTGCACATGATTAATGTAAGTGTCGGTCCAACATGACTTACAAACTCTGGCACAAAAAATTCAAAAGAAGAAAAAAAGAACACGACTCACAAAGCATGTGCAAATTAAGAATATTTTGCGGAGCCTTCATGGAAATAAAAAGACAAAAAAGAGCATTACTTGGGGTCGAAGTTTTTTTTTTTTTTTTAATGTAAGATACCAAAAATATACTTTGGGTCTCACCTAATTACCTCTACTTTTTCAAAATGCCAAATATATAATCGAGTTTTTCCTTTGGAAACCACATCACATTTTTATAGCAATTATCTTGTTGTCCTTATATAAAAGTGTTATTTTCTACAAAATACTTTCATTCACCAAATCCTAAATTCTTGCACTCACCCAAAAACCTCGAAATAGAGCAAAAACTAAACCACCCAAACCCTAAGCAATATGTTAAAATAAGTTTCCTAGAAAGGACAATTTGATCTTTATAATATAGGGTTTTGCTTAGAGGTATGTGAATGGTTTTTGTATAAATAGAGGGTGTAAGTAGTCATTGGGTCAACGATAAGATATGTTTTTGGTATTTTCCACAGAATAAAAGTACCCATTCTAAAGTCAATATAAGCACCACTTTATAGAAGTGTACAGCAAATTATACAATGATTTATAGGAAAAAATGATGCAACAAACTTTCATTAGCTACCTAAACAAGTGAGTCATATTTAAAGATTCAAAGATATATCACATCATTTCCTACTCGATTTCTTCAACTAGCATTCTAATTCTAGCATTAATAAAAAGAAGAGATAATATGAAAATTCAGCCTTTAAACTTTTAGTAGATGTTCCAATTTTAGTCATAAACTTTAATTTTGGTTGAATTGATGTTTGTGGTTGTTGATTCAAATCAATTGGTGTTTTTTTTTTATATAATTTTGTAAACCAATGATTCCAATAATCTACTATGTCCAATCTGAACATTCAGTTAACTTTAATAATCAGATCCAACTCAAACTATGATGTTGGTTCTATACCAATGAGACCCTGCGCAAGGCCATGAAAAGACCCAAAAAGAGTTCTGGTGAGTAAAGCCTCAAGATTGTCAGTACTTTGTGCAGTTGGTCACCTTGCCGATTCTGTTGGGACAGTTAATATTATGTAGTTCCATAAACAACTAGCAAAGCACATGCAATTGGCGTTCATGAGAACATATACATTTGTAATAAGGAGATGCTTAACACAGACTTCATGAACTTTTCACTGCAGGCCCCCGTAGTTTTATGTGAAGCCCCTATTGAAAGTCGTGTGTTACAAGTTAAATAGAAGTACGAAATTAAATTGTCGCCCTGGGACCATAGGTGAGTTTAGAACAAACTTGTATAGCTGGTGTTGTTGATACCATTGTGACTATGTCTGAACCCACAAGAATAAAGTGGTTCGGGGAATTAGTATGTTACAAATTCATTTTGTCTTGCTAATCAAACTTAGTGAATAGCAAAAACTCGCCAACTCGTTGTGTTTCTGGGAAAAACTCTATTAGGTATTCTTTAGGTTACGAGTCAAATTATTGAGCTTTAAGGGGGCAAAAAAAAAAGCTTGAAAACATTTCTTGGCTAAAACCAGTTACAGTTGTCTGGATTAATACAGCATAGAATCTTGTTCTTGCCATGTTCTAATTGGTTACCATATATCAGGTTCTGTCTTGAAGGAAACAACTATTTAGCTAGAGTTAAAACCATATCTTAAGCTCTTGCTGCATGTCAAATGGGAGAAACATGCCTTAGGGCGTTAGCTTCAACCAACAATATGGGTGAATATGAACTGGTCGGATTTACGCTTTTGCATAAGCAACTCTTCCATTTTTTTCTATATTTATAAGAATATGATCTTCCATTTATTTCTTCTGTTTATTTGGATCTCATAATCGTTCTCTTTGATGGTAGTTGATGAGACATGCTCACAAAAAGACTTGAAAAAGACTTTTTGGACAATTATCCCTAATAGGGAAAATCGTCCAAAATGTAAGAAGATGGACAGTAGAATGTGCTTCAATTTGTTTACCGACATGGTCCGTATCTATATACACACACGTGGTTCATCAATTAATAACTTAATTTTCATCATTAAGAACACAGAAAAGTAGGACCCCATTTTAAAATGTTTTGCCCAAGCTCTCGGGGTGGATGAAACGTCAACAGATGTGTACCTCTTTGTTGTTGTTACTTCTTGTTGGGGTGTGGTGGACAAAGTTTAAGCCTATTAAGCTGCCTTAGATTTCATTGGGAGCAGAAGTTATTGAATTGAAAGCGCCATCTAATTAATTTGGTTGTTTATTATCACTTTGAAAATCCCAATGTTGAAATTTGATGATGTAATTGCCTTTTCAATATTCATTGTTTTCCTCATGAGATTGACCTTCTTGAAAAATAGAATTCACTTCTTAAAGAGAGTGAAAAGAGTTGAAGACGACAACATCTTCCATTGGCATACCTTTCATAGTCCCCTCATTAGTAAAGCAATCAACAACCCCTCTCTTGGTTTTTGCTTTCAGATCCCGATTCTGATCGTCCTCATCGCCATTGCCTTTGTCACCGTCGTTTCTTAGCATTCCTGAGCTGCGCCTTTCCTGCTCTGCTTCTCCCTGTTTTCCAAGTCGCGAAGCTTGAAAAGCTTCAATCTCGGTTCGGGCATCAACACCGAAGTTGATCACCTTCCAGGACTTCTTCTTGTTACTGTAAGCTTCGGTCATGATCAAGATTCCTCTTCGGTAACGTGAAATTCAAAACCTTTTGTCTCGGTTGACTTAATTTAGAATTAAGAGCAGAGATTAATGTCATGGAGGTGTTCTGCGAAAACAGATTTTTTTTTTTTTTTGACGAATTGGTTTAAATCATTGATGCTTTGGTATTGTCAAATTGAAACGTTGCTTTAGTATTTCATATAGGAACGTCTCGGATGCCGAACCAAATTAGCATATAATTTGTCACTGACTTTGGATCAATGTATGTGGACATGTTCTGCATGAAAGGAATTCTTCATCAATCACTGAGCACAATTGCAGTTTGATTTCCATGTTACTTATGATCGAATCTGCACCTTTTGTTTTTATGTTGCTCCGTTGTTGCTGTGCTTGCTGCGATGGTGACTCAGTGATAAAAGAAATGGAATGGAGTCAATATAGCATTCGACAATGATCCGAAATGAGTTTTTCTGAGAGCCATCTCCCTTACATCCCAATTGCTAATGTTCTGGTCATTTTCGTTATGCTGAGAAAGGAAGAGTCTGGTAATGGATGGTGGTTGACCGTGGTAGCCGCATGACGGAGGTGGTTGATTGTCATGTTTGGGAGATTGATAGTCATGGACCATGGTCCATCACAAATCTCTATCTCCTGCTGCTGCTGCTGCTTCTACTACTGTTAGTAGTAAGACTTCCCACATAGATAGGGCAGGTCTCATCGGTTCTAGATCCATGTGAGGGTTTTACTACTGATCTGTTCTTGGTTATTCTTTTCCCCCTTGATTTAGCCTCTCCCATAAACTTCCTTGAAAAAGTTTCTCGAGACTGTTCTCAATTTTGTGCTTGTGTTTCCTTCTTTAGATGCCCTAGAATTAAGAGATGCTTCTGCTCTATCTGATCTTCTGCTTTTTACAGTAGCATCAACATTGTGCTCTTAGTCTCTTCTAAGTCCTTCATAGCAAAGAATCACTGGATGTCTACATTCTTATCTTTTTTGTTACGGTACTCTCCGCATCAAATTCCTCTGGTTGCTATTGGTGATTTCACTTTTGTCAACATGACAACCAGACTGATTCCTGGAAGATCGGTCATTACTCCTCCCTTATGAAAATAGCCACGCATCATTCTCATACTGGTGGATATGTTAGTTTCATGATTAAATTAAGAGTCCAAAATTGCATGCATTGCGGTCTTACGACTACTGTTGTTGCAGAGGAAACAAGAGAGGCTGAGGAAGATGGAAGAGAGACAGGTATACTTGCAACTTGACGAGGCCAAGGAAGCCCTCCTTCACGTATGCAGCGATGGTTGCAGGATGATTGGACCATGCGACAAGCTCCTTAGAGCATCGCAGCCTGCCTGTGGATTCCTGCTTGTAAAGGACTTAAGACCTTAGTACGTCATTTTACCAGTTGCAAGGTTCGCGTTCCTGGAGGATGTGTTCACTGCAAGCGCATGTAGCAGCTTCTTGAACTGCACTCTCGGATGTGTACCGAGCCTGATGATTGCAAGGTTCCTCTCTGTAGGTAAGTCAAAAGAACTTCTATGTTTGTCTCAATTTTAATCTGGAGAAGTTTAGATGGATGCAGGAACGTGTCTAAATGGGTTGTTCTACGTTCACGTTTTTTTTTTCTTTTGATCAGTCCAATTCTAACTCCTCTCTCTCAAACTTTTATTTTGCCTCTTAGTAATTTTGAGGGTCGAATCTCACACTTAAAACTAAATGTCCCCACTCTACCCTTATCAGTGGGCCATGGGCCCAATGGCTTCATTCACCTAATTAATTAGGTCCTAAAGAGCATTGGATATTGAGCAAAACTCGCTTCAGACGGTGAAGTGAGAATTGCATTGCTGACTCGTAAGTTCACATTTCAAGTGTCTTGCACGGAAAAAAGCCCAACACTGATCTGAAGAAACTATGGTTGATGAGTCAAAACTTTTAAAGGCAATAGTGTTTTTCTTCCCAAATGATTCTTCAATGATTAATAATTAAGTGATTATGCGAGATGCATATGGGGGAGTGAGTCACCTTATTGTGCGTAGAGTTGAAGAGCAGCATCTTCGTTGAACTGATATGTATTGTGAATTTGGTGGCTCTACACAATGTCTCTTTTGCTTTTGCCAGGCAATTTATAGTGAAGATTCGGCATCAAACCAAGAAAGATGATTCCAAGTGGAAAATGTTTGTCAACAAAGTAATTGCAGCTAAGATGCATTGGACCACTCACTCTCAGCTCGGTGCTCAGGTTTATTGTGATAACTTTGTATCTTTTAAAAAATATGCTTTCCCACAAGTTTGATTCGTCCCAATTCAAAATGAATAAATAAATTGCTGGGAACTTATAGTTCTTTTTTTTTATACTATAAGTCTTTACAATGACCTGTACATGAGTTAGCTGGATAATGTATATACATTACTTACATTTGATTTTTAGCTTCTTTTTTTTTTTTTTGGTTGGATCAGATTGCTTTACTCCATTAGCCACAAGGCTTTATCTTTTGTAATTGTATCACGAGTGCAACTAGTATTAGCAGAATTCTCGCCTAGACCCGCTCGGCAAACCCAATGCAACCAGAGGGATTGGATTTGGATCGGACCTGCATAATCAAAAGTACTGTCCCAGGCCAGACAAGAAATTTTCTTCCATTTGTGCATAATCTCCATTGGATTTTAATGAATCACCCGTTGAATCAACTTTAATGGTGGAAAACACAACCTAAAAATTCGAAGGCATAAACTATCATCAGGTATTAATGATAGTTAGTATTGATGACAAACTTACCTACAATCTAAGTATATGCATTTGAATGATTATCGTCATATTAATGGAATTTACCAAACTTTTGGATAGTTAATAAAGTTATTTGAATAATATCTACTAATACATATGTGAAATTATGAGTGTGACATAAATATCTACTATCTTTTTATACTCTTGAAGTCATATACAAGTTGATGATAACTTGTATACTAACTTTGCTTGAACATTTACCAACTCAATTTTAAAGGTATGCACGGTTTTTTTGGATTTAAATAAAACTCAAAAGTACTTTTTAACTCTCCCATCAAAACTTAAAAGATTACTACAATTTCGGAAAATTATGAAAAACATTAAATGTGAGTCTTTGAGTTAACATTTGAGTACTATGGAAGTTTCAAAAGTTTTGGATTTAAAAAAAGTTAAAATTGCATGAACTATAAGGTCTAAATTAAGCAAAAAAGTAAAAGCAAAAGTTATTCCTTACGTGCTTGTAATTACTAGAAACTTATCAATATATATTGAGGACTTCTTATTAGTTATCCGGGACAATGCAGAAATATAATGTTGACTGCGCAAAATACTAAAAACCAATAAAAGAATAATACAACCACCCAGCACCTAAGCAAAATGCTTAAATGAATTTGCAGGGAGTGGCAATTCCAATGTATGGTTTTGCTTAGAGGGTGTGTGAATGGTAGAGGTGGTAAGTAGTCGTTGGGTTCACAATGAGATATGTTTCTGACATTTTCCCCTGAAGAAAAGGACCGTTCTAAGATCAATATAAGCGTCGCTTTACAAAATTGAACAAATGATATACAAATCTATAGCAGAAATAATGCAACAAACTTGAATAAAGATGTACAACCTCTTTTACAACTCGATTTCATATATTTCTAGCATTAATAAAAGAAGAGACGCCGCCAAATTTAGTCCTTGAACTCATAATCAATGTTCAATTATACTTAAATTTTAACTTTGGTCAAATTGATATTTGTGGTTTGTGAGCCGAATCGATTTTGTTTTTTATATGGTTATGTAAACAAGGGATTAATCCTTAATAATATTTTGTGAGTAATCTAACTAAACTATACTAGTCCATTCTTAAGCAAATAATATGGCTTTGACAAACAGCATGGATTTCCGATTTCTCGGCTCAATATAGCATTGTATAAGACTCAACCTCTAAAATGGTGAGCATAATCCTAAGATTATTTCAAGTGAGAAACACTAAGATCCAAATATGATTCCATCATATTTCACCAAACGCATACCTATTTAGCCCATTCATTGGATATTACATGATTTTGTTAATTCTCGATTTGAATGTTTATTTGACCTTTTGTAGAACTATCAAAATCTTTGACTTTGTTGATCTATATTGGATTAATGTAAAATCATTAGACATATCAAATAAAGTAATCTATGTACAATTATAAATTCGAACCATTTTACTCGTTAAGTTTTTTGTGCTTAAGAGATGAGGACAGGCATCTAGCGCGAGGTATTACCTCCTTTGAATCTAACCCATAGAAAAACATAAATTTAGCCAAGTTATGTTCTCAATTTTAAGTTGATTTAAGAGGATTTTGTTTTCTTGATATGGAGGATAACCTCTTGTTGAAATCTAAATATTTGCTCGTACATCCTTATTGCATTTGCCAAAAATTAGGGATCAAATTTGCAGAAACGACACAATTCAACCCCTAAAAAACAGTGATTTTACATAATTTTGCACCATTTATCTTGTTGCATTTAGAAACTAGAGATTTTGTTGTCTGTTAATGCCCAAGTTTCCATTCCCATACGCTATTTATGCATTTGATAAAATTTAGGGATCAAATTCACCTCCCTAAAAAAAAAGCGGCTCTACATAATTTTGAATTCATTTTTCTTGTTGTATTTTTGTTTCTCCAGTTAGAATTAGAGGTATTGTAGTTTATAGATACCTAAGATTCCCCTCTTATGGACCACTCACGCATTTTATAAAAATTGGGGATCGAATTTGCCTCACTCTCGTGATCGTAGATTGAGGCCGAGGTAAGCTTGCCTTGCTCTCACAGGCATTGCAAGCTCATTACCTCGGTCTACCGGTTCTTTAACTCTCCTCTTAGCAGTGATACTTTTCTATAGCATTTTGTTTAGTTGTTCTTCACGCCTTTATGTTTATTTCTAACCCGTAATAGAGGATTGCGGAGTCTAGGTTTCATCTTGGTTTATGGTTTAGTGTGTTCCATTCCATCACTGTAGATCGATGTTGTAATCAATTTTTCTTGGATATTCTTACTTGGCTGTGATTTTAGGAAATTGTCCAAAAAATCCTAAAATTATTAAATTTTTTAATTTTACCAATTGAGTAATTTTTGGAGAAAATTGTCCAAAGAGTCCAAAACTTATTGTATATTTGCCAATTCAGTTATAAACTTTTCAATTTCATCAATTGAGTATTAAATTTTTTCACTTTTTGCCAATGGAGTTTATCTCGGTCAATTTTGGCTAGAAATCACTAACGTGGATGTCGACTGTGCCATGTAGGAAGGCCGGCCTTGACGTGGACAATATTTAATAATATTTTAATATATATTATTTTATTATTTATTATTTTTTCCTTTTTTGGGCCCCTTTTTCCCTCCACCAAATCTTGTCTATGGCTAGTGGAGGTCGCTGGCCTCGAGTGAGGGATGCCCGGGCCTGGGCTGGTGAGGGCTGCCCTTGTTTAGGCGGGCGAGGGCAACTCTTGCTTAATCGCCCAGGCCCAGCAACGGGCGACTGAGTCAAGGCCAGCAGCTTCAAGGATCCTCGAATGTCACGATCTGAGCTAGCAGGATGGTGATTGTGGAGGAAATCTCTCTCTCTCCGTAACGGCTTGCTCAAGGAGATTGGGACTTGGCATCCATACATCTTCATTTTGGGGGTTTCTTAGAGAGCACCATCAAAGCAACCCAGTCGTGGCCAGGAGATTTCACGGTGTCTTTTATTGTTGTCCCTCATAGTAAACCACCGACTATAGCTATACCTGGGACCCCTCTGTTCTGCTTTGTTTTGCGGTCATAGAAGGTGAAAAGGTCGAAGCGAAAGCATCACTGTCCTGCTTCAATGCTCCTTGAGGTTGCTAGCCTTGGCCAGTTAACTGTTGCTGGGAAGAAGGGAAAAACAAAAGAAAAAAAGAAAAAAAAAAGGAAAAAAAGAGAAGAAAAGAAAAAAAGAAAGAAAAAAATTAATTAAAGTTTGTTAACGTCGCATCTTGGCCATGCCACGTAACACGGTTGGTATTTATATTAGCAATTTCTGGCAAAAAGAAATTGGCCGAATGAACTCAATTGATAAAAAGTGAAAATGTTTAGGATCCAATTGGTAAAATTAAAATGTTTATGACTGAATTAACAAAAATGTAATAGATTTATAATTTTTTGGACAATTTTCCTGTGATTTAAGGGTCATGCTTAAGTATATCCTGCTTGCTTTGATATATTGCTTGTTTGCATTGGTTTAGGCCGGTGTTGAAGCTTGGTCGAGTGTCTCCATGGATAATCTAGGCTCATCCTCGTCTATGCTGATGTCGTAATTCCTGTTATATTAGATTAGGGTGTTGTGATGTCTCTTGTGTTGGATGTTATATATGTTTAGATTAAACCATTTGTTTAGTTTGTATATCCCACGTATGTCACATGCAAACTGGTTCTTAAGAATGATTTGAAGGTATGCTTGGCTTCATCTGATGTGTTACGAGTGTTATCTATCCTTGCATTTTAGCGGAGTTGCATGTTAGAACCAATTGCAATCAAGTTGTTGTCAAGTTAGCATGTTTCTCAGAAATCTTTTGGGCTCGGTTCGCTATAGGAAGTTCTCAGTTCAGACTTGGGCTTGCTGAACTGTGGCTTGTATGGCATGTTCATGGCTCTTGAGTGTTCATTCGATGTGTTTTGAGTTGGTTTGGGGCCACCTAGTGGGTGAATAGAGGTCCAAACCTGACGTCTATACTGCCTAAGGGGCTGGCAACAAGCCTAGAGCTTCCATTCGGCCTCACTAAGGGTCTCGACCTATCTTGGGACATTCCTTTTACATGATTACATCGTCTACACGTCACAATCACATATTTGCATAATATGGTAGTTCAATTTCTAGCCTTGTATCTAGTTTATTATATCTTAACATGCATATAGTATAGCTAGAGTTTAAATCATGTTTATCATGGATGAAAAAGAAAAAGAAACAGAAATAAATAAAAAAGGATTAAAAATCGAAGAGGCATTTGGTAAGAAATGGCATTTTTAGTGCTAAGTTTGATTTATTCTTAGTGGAATTTCATTATGTTTAATCCGGCAACGTTATCACCTAACTTAGAAAATTTACTTTTCTTAAGCTAAGTTGATTGCGTATATACATTAGTTTACGGGAGTCCTATCTGTAGCTCAGAAACAAAGTGTTTTTATATTTTTGCCTGATATCTCGAGTTCTACTTACCGTACTGCTTGTGATTATATTGTCATAATTCGTTTGATATATCGCTTTGTTTAGTTTTTGTCATTTGAGTTCTCCTCACAAGAAAACTTAGGCTAGCATGTTTTTAGAGAAAAAAAAAACATAAAAATGAAGAACACTTACTTATCATTCACAAACACACTCATTTGACTTATTAGATTGTATCTTATTTATCAATAATATCAAGTGTCTTGTTAGATGTAGTATTACCAAACATTTCACTATGCTACCTATTGAAGTTTGATGGTTTGAAACCCAAGTAATTATAGATGGATGTGCAAATAGAATGGAGATAAGAATGAGTTGATGATAAAACATGAACCCGATACAAAGCAAGAAGCATCATCTATGTATATGATACTTTTCTTCTGCCATTTAATACATGTGATATCAATAAATAAGTAATAATCATTACTTGAAATTTTCAATCCTTTTAAATGATAGATCTGCATATAAAGAGGGAAAAAGGTGAGAAAAAAGAAGAAGAAGAATATTTTGCATTGCATGGACAAAAGGCAAAAGGGTGATGAAAGAGAAGAAAAGAATAGTTTGCCCGTTATATGGACGAATCTTATCGAGGTCATGCAATCTTAACAGAAAAATTTTGTATTTTTGTAAACTTTAATTTTATGACATTTAATCTTGTCTTATAGAAAAGAAGAGAAATTAAGGGAACCACTTCAGGTAAAAGCAATCAATAATCCAGAAATAGAAAGAAAGATAAAAAGAGATCCCTGAGATTTGTGGAAAACTTGTTGCCTCTAGGAACGATTTGACGAGAAAATATGAACTTGGCACAAAGCAAGAAGCATCATTCTTGCATCTAATACTTTTCTTCTATTATTTAATGCATTTGATACCTGTAAATAAGCAATAATCTTTACTCGAGATTTTTAATCCTTTTAAATGATTGATGTACATATAAAGATGGAAAAAGGCGAGGAAAAAGAAGACGAAGATTATTTTGCCCTACATTGACAAAAGGCAAAAGGGTGATGTAAGAGAAGAAAATAATAGTTTGCCTGTTATATGGACAAAGCTTATTGAGCTAATGCAATCTTAACGGACAAATTTTATATTTCTATAAATTTTAATAATATAATAGTATATATTGTCTAATAAAAAGGAAGAGAAAGTAAGGGAACTACTTCAAGTCAAATAGAAAGAAAGATAAAGAGAGATCTCTAAGATTTGTGGAAAACTTGTTGCCTCTAGGAATGATTTGATGATAAAATATGAACCTAGCACAAAGCAAGAAGCATCATCCTTGCATATGATACTTTTCTTCTACCATTTAATGCATTGGATACTTGTAAATGAGCAATAATCTTCACTGAAATTTTCAATCATTTTAAATGATTGATCTGCATATAAAGAGCGAAAAATGTGAGAAAAGAAGAAGAAGAATATTTTGCCCTAGATGGACAAAAGGCAAAAGGGTGATGAAAGAGAAGAAAAGAATAGTTTGCCAATTATATGGACAAAGCTTATTGAGCTTATGCAATCTTAATAGACAAATTTTATATTTCTATAAATTTGATTTTTATGATAGTTAATCTTGTCTAATAAAAAAGAAGAGAAAGTAAGGACATCGCTTTAGCTTAAAGCAATTGATAATCTATAAATAAAAAGAAAGATAAAGAGAGATCCTTGAGATTTGTGGAAAACCTGTCGCCACTAGGAACAATTTGACAATTGAACTTGTCAAAAGCAAGAAGCATCATCAACACATATGATACTTTTCTTCTGTCATTTAAACTACTTTTAGTTGTTTGAATTTCTAATGAGGATAGGACTAGATTTGATAAGATATGAAATTTAAGGGAATTTGCTATATTCTACTCACTATTTGGTGATTGTAATAATAAAGTCGGATATATTCATATTATATATATATATATATATATATATTGTTTGGTATAAATGCCTGTATGAATCACAAATTTCACAAATGGATATGGTAAATATCCTCGTGATACTCTTATCTACTTTATTTTTATTTTATTTTCTTCTCTTTTTTATTTCTTTCTTCCCCTTCCATCGTCTCTAATAAAATTTTATTAAATAGAAAATTGTACTAATATACCTAAAATACTAAAATACCTAAAATATGTAATATATAATTATATATTGAACTTATATTACAAGAAAGAATTAAATTCGAATATATAAATAAAAATAAGATTAAAAAAATTATTTTTTGTTATTTTAAATTTCTTATATTAGAATTCAAATATTATTTATTGAAATATAATTTTAATTTGTTAATTTAAGAAATTTATTATTTGAGAAAAAAAATTATATTATGGATATTAGATATGCTATCCGTCTTTACCCACCTCCTCCGTGGGATAATTTTATCCGGTTTATATTCCATTTATATCTGACTTCATTCTATCTTGAATAGGCATCAAACGCAAGATATGATAAATTTTATCCTATCCTAAATTTTATTCTGACTATCAAACATAGTCTTAATGTACATGATACCTATATCTAAGAAATAATCTTTACCTGAATTTTCAATCCTTTTAAATGATAGATATCTGTATAAAGAGGAAAATAGGAAAGGATAAACGCAAAAGGGTGATGAAAGAGAAAAAAAAAGAAGAAGAAGAAAAAATGCAAAAGGGTGATGAAAGAGAAGAAAAGAATAGTTTGCTCGTTATATGGACAAAGCTTATTGAGCTCATGCAGTTGCAACGGACAAATTATGTATTTCTATAAATTTTAATTATATGATAGTTAATATTGTCTAATAGAAGTGAAGAGAAAGTAAGAGAAACACTTCAGGTCAAAGCAATCAATAATCCAAAAATAGAAAGAAAGATAAAGAGAGATCCCTAAGATTTGCGGAAATCTTGTTGCCTCTAGGAACTATTTGACGATAAAATATGAACCCGGCACAAAGCAAGAAGCATCATTCACACATCTAACATTTTCTTTTGTCATTAATCCATTGGATACTTGGAAATAAATGATAATCTTTACCCAAATTTTTAATCCTTTTAAATGATTGATCTACATATAAAGATGGAAAAAAGGTGAGAAAGAAGAAGAAGAAGAAGAAGGATATTTTGCCCAACATGGACAAAAGGCAAAAGGGTGATGAAAGAGAAGAAAATAATAGTTTGTGCTTTAGATGGACAAAGCTTATTGAGCTCGTGCAATCTTAACAGATAAATTTTATATTTCTATAAATTTTAATTGTATGATAGTTAATATTGTCTAATGAAAAAGAAGAGAAAGTAAGAGAACCACTTCAGGTCAAAGCAATCAATGATACAGAAATAGAAAAAAAGATAAAGAGAGATCCCTAAGATTTGCGGAAAACTTGTTGTGTCTAGGAATGATTTGACGGTAAAAAATGAACCCAACACAAAGCAAGAAGCGTCATTTACACATCTAATATTTTCTTCAGTCATTAATGCATTGGATACTTGGAAGTAAGCAATGATCTTTACCCAAAATTTTAATCCTTTTAAATGATTGATTTGCATATAAAGATGGAAAAAGGTGAGAAAGAAAAGGAGAAGAAGAAGGATATTTTGCCCTACATGGTCAAAAGGCAAAAGTGTGATGAAAGAGAAGAAAATAATAGTTTGCCCGTTATATGGACAAAGCTTATTGAGCTCATGCAATCTTAACGGACAAATTTTATATTTCTATAAATTTTAATTATATGATAGTTAATATTGTCTAATAAAAGGAAGAGAAAGTAAGAGAACCATTTCATGTCAAAGCAATCAATAACTTAGAAATAGAAAGAAAGATAAAAGAGATCCCTAAGATTTGTGGAAAACGTGTTGCCTCTATGAACGAATTGACGATAAAATATGATCCTAGTAGAAAGCAAGAAGCATCATTCACGCATTCAATACTTTTCTTTTGCATTTAATGCGCTGGATATTTGTAAATAAACAATAATCTTTACCTGGAATTTTTAATCCTTTTAAATGATTGATCTGCATATAAAGATGGAAAAAGGTGAGGAAAAAGAAGAAGAACAAGAAGAAGAAGAAGAATATTTTGCCCTATATGGACAAAAGGCGATGAAAGAGAAGAAAAGAATAGTTTGCTTGTTATATGGACAAAGCTTATTGAGCTCATGCAATCTTAACAGAAAATTTTTATATTTCTATAAATTTTAATTATATAATAGTTAATATTGTCTAATAAAAAAAAAAGAGAAAGTAAGAGAGCCACTTCATGTCAAAGCAATGAATAATCCATAGATAGAAAGAAAGAGAAAGAGAGATCCCTAAGATTTGTTGAAAACTTGTTGTCTCTAGGAATCATTTGATGATAAAATATGATCCTGGCACAAAGCAAGAAGCATCATCCACGCATCTAATACTTTTCTTTTGTCATGTAATGCATTGGATACTTGTAAATAAACGATAATCTTTACTAGGAATTTTCAATCCTTTTAAATGATAGATCTGCATATAAAGAGGGAAACAGGTGAGGAAAAAAAAGAAGAAGAATATTTTGCCCTACATGGACAAAAGGCAAAAGGGTGATGAAAGAAAATAAAAGAATAGTTTGCCCATTATATTGACAAAGCTTATTGAGCTCATGTAATCTTAAAAGACAAATTTTATATTTCTATAAATTTTATTTTATGATAATTAATCTTGTCTAATAAAAAAGAAGAGAAAGGAAGGGAACCACTTCAAATTAAAAGCAACAATAATCCAAAAATATAAAAATTGATAAAGAGAGATTCTTGAGATTAAAACCTGTTGCCACTTGCTTTTGGTGGGGATGCCTTCTTGGAGCGTCTTACTTATAGTAACTCCACTCCACATTAAAGGACGAGTTTTCTTTTTTCCATTTCTTTGGATAAATTAAACTTTCTTGTGGAATTTTGTCACTGGTTGAACTAAGGTCATAATTAATAATGTTCGGGTTTCACAGTTAATAACCTAATGGCGTCTTCCATTTTGGGGACACATGATGCATTTGTAAACATTTAATTTTACCAGCTAGTGATTCAACCAACTTGAGTTAGATCTATCTTGAGCTCCATTATATTCGAGGAATGGATGGTTAATAATTCTTTTACCTTCCTAGATTTTTTAATAGATAAAGTCTTTTGACAAACAAATAAGAGTCATCTCAACATGTATATGTTGCATCTTGTTGCAATCCCATTAAATTACTTGAGGTTTGCAAAACAATCAGTTTGACTAGTCACTTGAACTAAACGTTCAATGTCATCATTTCTTTAATTAACATTAATGAAATCTGCTGATATGAACACTAATCTCATAAAATAAATGTCCGAAGGAGAAAATATTTCAAGTTTCATACGTGTAGTTGTTCACTTGAATTGCAAAAACAAATTGCACGCAAAACATTTCTGCGTTACTACTCACTTTGGATAGACTTCTTTTTTCCCGTTCAATTACTTTAAACAGAATTTTCATCCACGTAACCCCAACTACTAATAGTGGTTTTAGAAATAATTCCATAAAAACACAAGGCACGACAAGAAGAACAAAGGAAAAGGCAATATTGAAACCTCCGCTTTCAACAGATACAAATAATTTACTTCATCCTTTCTTTCTTCATTTTACATGATCCCAAATGCAGATTTAAGGAAGAAAATGACATTGCTTAATATTTTTGCATGTTTATTTTCTTATGGCTCTGTCACATTTTAAGAATCATTAATGTTAAACATACGAAATCTGGGAAAACATACTAGAATGTCCAATACAATATTCTATCTTTTTCCAAAGCTCAAAACACCTACTTGTTTCCAAATTTTGCAAGGAAAATGGTTAATGATTTTAAGGTACAATCATATAATCTATTAATTTAATTATTCGATAATTTTATTTTGGAATAAAGAGCCAAGAGTTGTGCATCAACTATAAGACACCAACCTGACTCACAAATTCCTGTCAAAATTTTTTCTAAAGGAAAAAGCGTGACTCCTGAATCACGTAACCTCGTAAAAGTTAAGAGCATTGGGTGAAAAGGGGAAAAGAAAGAATATAAATGGGTCTAAGTTAAAGGAAAAAAGCAAAAAAATCAAAATTAAAGAAAAAAAGAACAAAGAAAAAAGAATATGAAGTGGGTCTAAGTTAAAGAAAAAGAATCGAGCTAAGAATTGTAGCATCGCTTTGTCTGATGGACAATTTTTTACAACACTGATTAACCAGCCTAATTTCATAAAAAAAAAAAAAACCCATTATTAGGTCAATCTCAATTCTAACCCGAATTTTCTTTCGTCTTAAAAAAATTATCGACTTTCACCATAGTCCAAATCTACTCCTGTTAACCCTTTGTCAAAAAATTGTCATTGGTTTCTTCAATATTATCGATATTAGGAGGTTGTTGTTGTTTCATATGAGGGAGAGAATATTGATGAAGACGTAAGTTCGTATAATGAATCTCTAATTGGCTAGATATTCATAATTTTGAAGAAACTAGTGGTGATTTTTGGACACGTGGACAGATTTAGGACTAGACTAAAATTTTGGTGAATTTTTTTAGACAAAAAAAAGTTCATGGAAAATTTGGAATTGTACCTAAAGTGGGGGGTTTTTAGAGAATTAGACCCTCATCAACATGACCTGAAAATGACACATGATTGTAAGCTTACTCAAATTGAGTTAATTGTAATAACTTTTTATACACTAATAAAAAAAATGTGTTCTTTGCTAATAGACTTTTTCAATCTGTCTATGACAGGCTAACGTTAATCGAGTTAACATATTACCTGGATCAATGTGATCTAGTTAGATACACTTAAGCACTCTATTACTCATTTGAACATATTTTTATAACGGCTTATTTCTTAAAATTATGATATTGTGCGACTCCTTTGTAAAAGTGTCATGTTTTAAAGGTATGACGTGATTAATAAATGAGTCAAATATGTATGAGTGATGTAGACAAGTGCATACAGAAAAGCAAACGCATAAGGGGTAAGTACAAAAAAAATCATAAACCTACTATACGTATATCAATTTAGTCCTAAATTTTTGAATTTGGTCAATTTAGTCCTAAACCTTTTAACGATTTACTAGTCTTTTTGGCCAATTTTAGCAATAAATCATTGACGTAGACGTTAGCCGTTCTACCTGATATAGTTGGTGCCGGCGTTGATGTTGACAATTTGTGCAATTTTAAAAAAAAAGTTCTTAATTTTTTAAAACTTTTTTCATTTTTTTCATTTTTTTTGTTTCCACCATGTTTAGTGAGGGTCATCAGGGCCTCAGCAATGGCCTGCAACCCTTGCCAGTCACTTGACGAGGCCATTATGGCCGTGGGCTAGGCAGCCCTTGCCCAGTGATTAGCAAAGGTCACTATCCATTGCGAGGCCCTGATGACTCTTGACGGCCACGGTGAAAAAAAAAAAAGAAGAAAAGAAATGAAAAGAAATATAAAAATTCACAAAAATTGTCTATGTTAGTACCAATCGTGCCACGTAAGATGATTGGCGTCCATATTAGCGATTTCTAGCCAAAATTGGTCAAAATGATTGCATTAGCAAATTATCAAAATATTTAGGACTAAATTGATCAAATTGAAAGATTTAAAATTAAAATAGATAGGTTTATGTCTTTTTTAGTAATTCTTTCGAGTTTTGTAGGGAAATGATGTCAAATATGGAGAAGGGTTCAAAGTAGATGCTCATGCGAAAGATATTCACACGTGGATGAAATGGATTTGAAAATACAGGCAGTGATAGAGAAGACAATGAGCGGGCCAAATGCAACCACGGTATCTTCCTCGAGATAGAGGCTTGCTCACTCAATGAGAAAAGTGACGCTGGCAGTTCTACTAAATTTCCTTTTGGTGGTGGGAAGTTTTGACTGCCAATTCCATCAGTGCCGGAGACAAAATTCAAAATTGGAAGCTTTTTATCTTTCTTTAGGAGAAACAATGGTGTTATTAAACAATTGATGATGAGATCAATGCATCGCATTCGTTGAATTATGTTGACTCTATATGAGACCTTCATAATTCAATGGTTGATATTGACTAAGCTTATTTGCATAAGGATAATGCAAATGTCGACCCAACTTAGACTCACAAACTCTAGCAAAAAAAAAAAAATCAAAAGAAGAAAAAAATGACTCAAATCATATGCAAGTTAAAAACATTTTGTGGGGTCTTCATGAAAAACAAAAAAAAAAAGACCAGGGGTCCAAGTGAAAAAAAAGGTAAGATACAAAAAAATGTGCCTCGAGTCTTACCTAATGATCACTTATAAACTTCTACTTTTGAAAATATCAAATACACACTCGAGTGTTATCTTTGGAGGTCACTTTACACATTTACATAAATTATCTTGGGTTCCTATATAAAAATGTTATTTTCTTTAAAATACTTTTCGCAAAATCCTAAATTCTCACATTCACCCAAAAAAACTCGAAACAAAACAAAAACCAAACCACCCAACCCCTAACTAAGATATTAAAATGAGTTTGCTAGAGCGACAATCTAATGTCTATGATTTAGGGTTTGCTTAGAGGTATGTGAATTGTATTTTCATAAATAGAGGGTGTAATTAGTCATTGGGTCAACAATAAGATACATTTTAGGTATTTTCCCCATAATAAAAAGACCTAGTCTAAAATCAATATGGGCACCCCTTTGCAAAAGTGAAGAGAAAATGATAAACTGATTTATAGATGAGATGATGCAACAAACTTTCATTAACTACTTGAACAAGTGAGTCATGTTTAAAGATTCAATAAAGATATATCACATCATTTACTACTTAATTTCATCAACTAGTATTGTAATTTTAGATTAAAAAGAAGAAGAGACAAAACAAAAATTTAGTCTTTGAATTCTCAATAGATGTTCGATTTCGTCTGCAAACTTTAATTTTGGTCAAATTGATGTTTGTGCAATCAATTTTGTGTTTTTTATTTTTTATCTTTTTATATGGTTCTATAAACCAATGAATTAATACTTTAAAATATAGTAGTGTGATTAAACAATACTCATTCTTCAGCCACATATGACTACATCGTATATTGATTAAATGTTTTATCTATTGAGAAAATCTCTAGTGGTTTATTACCACCGTATCAGCGTCATATGTGGCATACATTTTTCACTCATTCCACTAAAATATTGACACGTCCATCAATCCGTGTCAGCTGACATGGAATTTAAATAAAAAAATTTAAAAACTTTTCACTCCTCGGCTCTCTCTCTCCTTCCTCTTCCGGACACCAGCGGAGTTGCCGGCCGTCACCACCAGCGGAGCAGCCCGCGCTGTGACCAAGCAGACCACCGCTGCATCCAAGCGAGCATGACCGGCCCTCTGTTTTCTCCATCTCGTCGTTCTTGAGATCTAGCCGTCCATGGCCGAAATCGTCGCTCGTCCACGGCTGTCATCGTCATTGTTCATCCATGGTCGAACGCGTTCAGGCGTCGTCTCTATTGTTCATCAATGGCCGACCACAAGCCGACTGCAAGGGACGATAGATCTCGATATTTGAGCTCTGTCCATGCCTTCGAGATCTCAACCTCGCCCGCTGCGATGGCCGATCACGAGCCAACTGCAAGGGACGACTGCAAGAAGATGGCTTCCTCTTTTTTTTCCCCCTTGATATCTAGGCTCTGTCCATGGCCTTCGAGATCTCGACCTCTCCCGTCGCCATGGACGAGACCAGATCTAGAGGCACGATCCGGTCTAGATTTGGACGGAAAACCACTGCGAGCCATCATGATGATGAAGGAGGGGCTCGGCCGTCGACGGGGCCGACCACGAGCCTACTGCAAGGGACGACAGAGCCGGCCGCGAGCAAGGACAGAGGAAGACGGAGAGCACGACGGAGGGGAAGCTTCCACGGGTGGGCAGATGCAGATTTTTTTAGCTTTACTTTTATTCCACATCAGCGGGCATGTGTCAATTTGTTATTGGATTTTAGTAAAAAAACACACCACCTTAGCAGCCAATAAATATTTTCTCCTATGTATTTTTGTATTACATAATTTTATTAATCCTCAATTTGAATGCTCATTTGATATTTTGCATAACTACGTTGTTCTTCGACTAGGTCGATCTACTTATCCTATAAAAGCACACTCATATAACTTTGTCAATGGTATTTTACTCATCAACAATATCAAGTGTTTGGCTAAATGTTGATTTTATTTAACTCATACTGAAATTTCATAATTCAAAACTTGAATAGTAAGTAGAATTGAGACATAATTAATATAAAGATAAAACATCAACCCGACACAAATTATTTGCTAATAAACAAATAAGGAATAATCTCAACGTGTGTGTATATATATATTCCTACTATTTTTTTCAATATATGTTGTTGTAACCAATATTATTTTAGAGAGGAGCGACAATAATCAAACTAAGCAAAAATATGGCATTCAATTTGGATATGTGGAATAAATAGAACATTCAAGGCTTCATCATACTAAGTCTCTTGCTTTAGGTCTTTTTGAAGCTTTGGCTTTAAAACATTTGTGCTTTGGCTCGCTGTCTTAGTTAGAATTGTTGTATTAGGAGGGCATACGTGGACTCATAATTAACCTATCTAAGGCAGACCTTTTCATGTTGAGTTTTCAATGTTAAGATAAACTTTTTTAAGGAAGGATTTGAGGTGTTTAATATTTAATTTGCTGAGACCATAAATAAGATTAAGTTATCCCCATAATATTATACCTTTTGATTTAAAAAAAAAAATATACGATGGAGTTTTACACGACTTTAAATGTCTGTCTGCGTCAACATTGTAAAACTCAAGCCTCGATTAAGAAAAATGATAGGCAAATATCTTGTTTTCATTACGATGGTAGAGTGATAATATCATCTATTCTAACGGAGGAAAAAGTTGCTCAAAAAAAAAAAAAAAAAAACGGAGGAAAAAGGACAACCACAGTACAAGGCCAGATGTATAAATTCTTGGGATCCTTGCGGGAATGGGAGGTAGAGCAAGGCCAGTGCCCTACACGTGCTTCTTCATCCTCCCCAACATCACCCAAACCACCTCCCAACTATTTGCTTTGCTTGCCAATTTCTACTTCAAGGCTTCCTTATAAAGTTTGCAATGCACTATTTTCTTGATGCATGTAAACTCTCGTGATGGATGTTGAGAGGGTAGTTTTGTCCTAACCAACATTATATTAAAGAGAAGAGACAAAATTCAAACTACGCAAAAACATGGCATTTACTTTTATCTTGGATTTGTGGAGAAAATGGAACATCCGAGGTTTCATCGTACTGAGCCTCTTGCTTCAGGTTTTTCTCATTTTATTTGCACCCCTTAGAAAGAAAACAACGGACCGCCGCATTATTTTCCTCTTGTGGTTGGCCTATTTGATGGCTGATTCGGTAGCTGCATTTACGGTTGGGCTCATCTCTCACAACCAAGGCAATTCAAGTGCTCATGTAGCAGAAGTAGATGAAGGACTTCAAGCTTTTTGGTCCTCATTTCTCTTACTACATCTTGGTGGTCCGGACACCATTACCGCTTTCTCTCTCGAGGACAGTTCACTTTGGCCACGACATCTGCTTAGTTTCGTCTTCCAAGTCTATACTGCCATCTACGTTTTTCTGCGGATATTTCCTAACAACAAGTCGCTGGTGATCCCAACGATCTTGGTGTTTCTCGCAGGGGTTATCAAAATTGCGGAGAGGACATTGGCACTTTATCTCTCGAGCTTCCCAAGGATTAGGGAATCAACGCTTTTAGACAAGGAGATAAGAATGGCCGTAGACTCACAATTGCTTGAAGAACTCAATGTTCTAGGGTATGAACATGGAAGTTTTGATGAAGAAAGCGCAAAGCTTGATGAGAGCATTGTGGTAAAGCATGCTTACTCATTCTTTCAAATCTTTAGGGTCTTCATTGTAGATCTCATCTTTACAAAACAACAACGTGAAATGAGCCGTAAATATTTTGCCAAAGTTTCTGCGATGGATGCGTTGAGGGTGATATCAGTTGAACTCGATTTCATTTATGAAAAGCTCCACACAAAAGCATTGACAATACGTCACAAGTGGAGCTACATTTTCCGCATCATAACTTGCACTAGCATTGCGGTGGCTTTGGGCGAGTTCAATCGCTTGAAGAAGTATCAGCTCCTCGAACTTGATGTGAAAATTACTCATATTCTTCTTTTCGGAGGGATTATTCTTGATGGGATAGCTTTGTTGATGCTTGTTTTTTCCGATTGGACTGTTGCTGGAGTCAAGCATAACACCACAGGGTTTTCTAAACTAGATTCATTTCTCAACAAGTTGGTATCCACCACGGATTACCTAAGGAAGCCCAGATACGCCACATGGGAAGTAGAACCTAACACCAATGTTTCTTACAAGGTTATAGATACACCATTAATATTTCGAAGGTGGTCAGAATCCATTTCTGCTTGCAACCTTTTTTCTGAGGCATTGAGGAAGAATCCGAGAAAGATATGTAAATGCAATCAGTTCAGGGGCATCGTTGTTTTTAAAAATATATGTAGTTTTCCATTTCAAATGGTTGGCAAGATCATCTCTTGTGTCTATGAAGCTGTTCGTATGGTTGATAGATTTTGTGGTAAAAGATCAATGATTGCCAATGCGCAATACGTTTCCAAGAATCCGTTTATTAACAAGCTATGGATCTTTCTCTTTAACAAGGTGAAAGAAAAATCTAGGAATGCAGATATTCCGGAAACGGTGAGCCAAATAGTTAAGGCTAGTGGTAATGTGTTTTTACCAGCGAGATTGCTGACGAGCAATCTCAGTGAAATTTCTGAGCATATCAATAAGGCTAATTTCCACATCCATATTATAAGGGCACACATTGCTACTGAAATTTGGTACAATATAGAGATATGCATCGGAAGAAATGATGAAAGAGAATTTAGTAAGATCCTTTCTGATTATATGTTGTATCTTCTACTTAATCAACCTAATGTGATGTCTGCTGTGGCAACGGTTGGCATTGCCCAAAAGAAATCAGCAGATACGCTGCGCGAGCTTCGGCACCTGATTGTCAGTGATGAGACCAAGGATCTGGAAAGGATTTGCAAAAAATTGTACAACAGAGTGGGCCCTCGAGCAGGGGCCGTGTTGGGTGGTATTAATCATTCGGAATCCGCGCTCGGCAAAGGGTTCGATATGGCCCTACGAATGGAAGATCTTGGGAAAATGAAGTGGAATTTCTTGAGCGGACAATGGTTTGGGATGTTGCAATATGCGGCAGTTAATATTAAGGGAGAGGCACATGTGCAGGTGTTGAGCAAAGGGGGAGAGCTTCTTGCCTTTGTTTGGCTGTTGATGGCTCATTTCGGTTGCTTCTACAAACCTGAATGGGGCATGTATTACGAATTCTGGGATGAGTGGGGTAAGCTTCTAGATTAATAATATAATGAATAATCTACTAAGATATTTTATCCATGTCAATTGTCTTATTTACCATCCTCACGACATTTCTACAGATGTTCGTTTGAATAAAATCTTCTAGTTGTGTATCTTTGTGATTAATGTTGGAGAATCGATAGATTTTCATTCCTTATAGTAAGCTTTCGCCTGTGTCTACTCTTATTGATAGTAAATAATCACTTCATACTTACAATTATATTAAAAAAAAAAAATCTAATAGGTTATGCTTCTTAAGGTAAAGTGATAGATTGTAAATTTACACAAGGGATAGTAATTTTCTCATAGACGGGGATGTAAATTCAGCAATATCGCGATTTTGTATCCATATTTAAAGACACCATGTGCATAATCATCCTCTTATCGTTGTGCAATTTTGACCAACTAAAGCATCATTGCTATTCTGACAACGTAGCCGACCAAATAACTATTCTTCGTGTAATATACCCGACAACTGAATGATTGCTTTATAGGAAATAGATATGAAATGAAAAACATATTTCGTACAAGCCAAAAGGGCAATTTTCATGTAACGACATATAATTTTTCAAGGGGTGTAATTTCACTCGATTAGTAAAAATAATCTTAATTTGACTCTTTTTGGTTGCGAGCGTAAAATGACTTGGTATATTGTAACGGACATGATATCAATTATCCCCATGAGCTTTAGCAATGGGATTGATTACACAGACAAAGATAGATGGCATCCAAGCTTGATGCTTAAACGCAATTCACCAACTTCATAAAAAGGACAGCATAAAGCCAATTGGCGATACCCAAATAGAGAGCCAGATAGATCCATACGATGACATGCTAACATAGAAATAGCTAAAGCATCACCGAGTCCTCATCAAGCAATTCGCTGATCGATCCCATGAGATGCAATATTACACCTAAGAATCGTGTTTCATTTTCCCACAATTGTAGAGCTGCATGAACCCGCAACCCGGAACGTATCCACGGAAGGTTACGGCTACGTAATTCCACCATGCTACAACACATAGCCGAGTCCCATCTACGCGGAGTCCGATTTGAAGTGCCGATGTACTGCAATAAGTCAATACTGGTTTGGAAAGGTCCGAGTCAGAAGAGATATGATTGAAGCATCAGAATTTATTAATACACCACTAACATTGTTCCCTCGAATAAAGGCATCGCCATACTTGTTTTTCAGCTGCCATGTTCATACTTCGTATATCCATCCAGGCAAGGCTAGAATACCTGCATAAAAGTTGAAAACTCCAACCCATCAGAACATATAAGAAGGCCGCGTAACTTTAGACATCACAAGATTTTGGTATCTTGTAATTGAGTAGTAGAACGCATGTGCAAGATCCTTGGTTTTACTCTTTTCTGAAAAACAAAACGAACACCTTGTGTGATTATCATTTAATCTCATATGAGCAGCCGAGAACTCAACCCCATATAGATGATTCCCGACTAATTAAAGTTCGAGACAAACAGCACATCGGATTCAGTACAATTGGTAACAAACAAGGATAGGAATAATAGGTAAACTCAGCATTATCAAGCTACATCGAGTAAATTTTTTTTTTTTTTTTTGTTGAAGAATGCTCCTAGCACATAAAGAGACCATGTTGAGAGAAGTACCTCGATAAATGATATGGCCGGTCCTTTCTCTCTTTCTCCACTCATCCTCCTAATCCTCGACCGGTGTTTCCTCCACCCAAAACAAGGAAGATCAATAATCATAATTCAATCGAGCGGAAAAAGAAATGAAAAAATGCCAACTAACTTATACGGAGAAAAGGCTCATGACAAATTAGACGATCAATCCATCATACTGCATTTTTCAAATTTGTTCTCCTACGCTTGTCTTAAGTTATTTCTTGGAATAATGGATGGTGGTGATCTTTTAGGTGAAGAAAATCAAAAATTGGACAGCGATAATGACGATGGGGAATCAGAGATTCCTGTCCAATTATATAGATTTTCAACAGTTTTGGTTTAATTTTTATTAGAATGTTAAAAAAAAGTTCACTCTAATTGTTATTTTCCTTTCTTATTTCTTTAACTTCCCTTTTCAACCTTTTTTTTTTCCTTTCTCAACAAATAACTTTCTTTATACGATGTTGTCATATGTTGTGCAAGCTGGTTTGTTTAAGAGAATGAGAAATAAATTTATTGATTTTTTTACTATAAGTTATATGATTTATCAAAAATATTTCTTAAATTAATCATTTTCACTTGTTTGTCAAATCGTGGCCTCCGTACATCGTATTGGTTGTCCAACCTTTCGAGCCGTGGGAGTCGCATCGCCCCGATCCTACACCACGGCGGACGACGGAGCGTCCGCTTCGACGGCAACCGCGATTCCGGTGGCCTCCGCCTCCCCTCCGCCCATCAACGCCGGATCGTCGATTTGGAAGCCGATCAGCTTGTGGCTCAGTACGTACTTCTCTCGCCCGTCGCCAACGCCTCATGGGAAGCGAGATCCGAGATAATCGAGGAGGTCGGCGATGCCGGTGCGACCGAGAGTGCTGCGTCGCCGGAGAGCGAATTGGTTCCGAGGAGTCCGTCTAGGAGCAGGACGAGCGTTTTTTACGAGTTTTCGAGTGATTATGTTGCTCGGAGATCAGTATAGGAATCCTTGGGATGAGATCAGGATAGGTAAGTTGGCGGAAGATGTGGATGCTCTCGCCGGGACTATATGCTGCTATAAGGTAAATTAAACTGAGCTTTGAACAACTATAGGATGGTGATGCTTTTGTTTTCTGCGATGTTTCTCCAGCTTAATTTTCTCGGTTTGAATGATGGTTCAATTGTTGAAATGTGGTTTTAACCGAATTTCGAGCGTTTTTTTCCCGTGCCTATTGCTTGTATTGACGCAGTGTGTACTGTGGCATTGTAAAAGAGAGAGTTCCTATGGGCTTTCTCTGCAGAAGATGAATTGCATATCATGTCATTGACACTGCTAGAGTTAGGTAATACAGTTAAGTGGTGGTTCGATAAATTCCTGATATAAAACTGACAGATGCCGGTGCTTAGTCGGTGGGTAACCAGTTCTAGTATTCTGCTGTTCAGTTTGAATGTCAAGTCCTCATTTGAATAATCTAGAATCGGTCATCTGGTAATTAAAGAAAATATTGTAACGACCTGCTGCTGCTTTGGTGTAAGAAGCACTTTGTCTCTATCATTCGTACATGTGCATATCTAAACTCTCATCAATCTTTGTCCATATCAAGTTCTGCAATCAGAATGCCTAAGTTCTTTAGTCATTAGCCGTAGTTCATATAGAGTGGGAATTCATTATTAGAATCGTGTGTAACAGAACATCCCTATTGTACTCAGCCTTTTGCTTTTGCACCAGCATTGCTCCAACAACAATGGCAACACAAGGCCTCTATATTAGTCACTGCTTCTGTAGAAAGAAGGGTTCTCAAGAGGCCAATCCATATTGACACTGACTTGCAAATAGCGCGAACTGTTACATGGGTTGGGCGCTTATCAATGGCAATCTAACTGGAAGTAACTCAGTCCACAGAAGGTATCTTATGGAACAATACTTCCAATCAATAATAGTATGCTTCTTCCTTCCCTCAAGGTAGTGACATTGCTTGTTGGCTTGTAGGACAAGAATATACATTTCCATCTGCTGCCACTAAGCAGTTGCAGGAGTCATGTTACTCCTGATCCTGATGGATGGTGTCACTTTAATGGCTGTGCCTTAAATGTGTGTTTATTCTTTACAAAACCATATCTACTCTTGCATGTTTTCTTTACTCTACTCATAAAAACTATGGAGAAGATTGCCAATTTGCTAGCCAATTCACCATTCTCTTATTACCAAAAATAAAAATAAATAAATCAAATCCATCCAAACTATGGAGAAGCTTGATCAGGCCAAAAGGCGTAGTCGATGGACAACAGGTGAATATTCCTGTACTACCCCTTGTTGGTCCCGAGGGACCTAATTAACATCCTCTTGCCAAGAAATATTGGCAGTTTGTCAAGGTTTTCGACATGTTCAAGCACAATGCTAAGATGTCAGATGTTCATAAGTTATTCTTTCCATGATATGGTCTCATTACTCATCCATTCTGCTGTTTACCTTATACTGATAATTTCCTGCAGAAATCTGGGATTCCTCAGATTCAGTTGCACTTACTGCCAACTTCACATTTGTGGCTCGTGATTCTAGAACTGGGAAATCAGCTCCAATTAAGCCCATCTCCCCAGAGATAAGAGAGAAAATTTACTTTGGCAAGAGGCAGAAAAGAAGGAATAAAATGAGGAAAAAGAAGAGAGATGAAAGTAACAGAGATACTTAGGTGGAGGACTTGTCCAGGTTTCAAGCTTTATCGGCTGAAGGTTGTGTCTTCTGTGATATGCCAGCTTTGGTAGACAGTGATAGCATTCTGATAAGCGACACTTGTTTTGAGAACTCATTAGTATTTGGAGGATTTAAATGCGAAGGACTTTTGAATTGGTCCTTTCAACCACATATGCCTTTGCTGGAGTGGTACCCCAGTTCTTTGAAGTTGACCATGTTGAATTCTTGAGACCTGTAAGTAATTGATCAAGTGCAGGATGTATTTCTTTGTCTGGGTGCTGCTGTTGCATTACTCAGCTGCTGAGTGTGGATCCGTGGCAATGATTACATGATATGTCTGGCGTCAGTCTTCTATAAGCACGGATTTCATACTTGAACCTTCACTCTTGCAGTTATATGTATATGTGTGAAATTATGGATCTGTTCGGTGGAAGATCATAAGATGAAGCATATTATTCTTGGGATGTAGGCGGATGTTGGCGATTTTCTCTGCCTCAAATGCCGTGTCCTGTCTACGGAGCTTGACAATCCAGATGAACCCCTGACGAATGTCAAAGTTGTGGCCCATGTGATGCAACCTGAGCTCAGGTCAAGTGAGGAACGGGTGGCCCATGCATGTTACATTTTCTTTTAGAAAATTTTGATAGCGTTCTAACTGGTGTCAATCGAATTCTACTTTACATTATCTATACGTCCTGAGGCCTTGATTGATGGATTGAGGATTCAGAAGTCCCATCCATGGAAGAAGAGGCGTGGCATGTCCTTGAACGTATGGATGCTGAGAGTTGTCAGACTTCATCCTGAATACACTTCTCCAGTGCCTGAAGTGAACCGCAATGCTTACTCGCAGGTTGAATGATAATTAGTGGGGGACTGAAATTGATACTCAAAAAACAGGACAACATTGCCAAGCAAAAGAGGAACTCGGGGACATCAGTCTAGTTAGGAGCTTAAGGGATGTCTAACCCACCAAACATGTATCAGCGTTGTGAAGTCCAATTATTTACTACTTCTGAGATAGTCTCACTGTACGATGACATGAACCAAAGATTAGAAGATGCCAACTACAATGATGTTGAGGAATAAGAGCTCCTGCCAATTAAAGTCTTACAAGGACATGGGACTAAACATGTCACTGATTCAATTGATGGATGTTGAAAAGCTGTGAACTTCCACATCTGCTGGCAATGAACTGGTACTATGGTCAACATTGATATGTGAGTGTTTTTGGCTTTGTGACAGAGTTGTATGCTTTGTCCTAATGCTAGGTGAAGGGACTACACGCTTGCCATTGCATTGATAATTGATAGATTTCTTATGATAAGGCTTCTCTACGGTGGAATTCTTTTGAGAAATTGGCTTGAAAAATAAAAAATAAAAAATGCTTGGAAGCAATTGGCAAGTGGGCACCCTTCATAAGGTAATCCATTAGCATTTTGGATTTGGACTGGTCAATAATCTGGGTTCAGAACTTGGGAGTTTATTGCTACCGGATCTAGTCGCATTTATGAGCAATTTATTTGAGATAATTCTCTGTTGAACTGCTTATGCTTGCCATATTTCTATTCTTGAATGATTGAAAATGGAAAAGGTTGGAGCAGAGCATTCTTGCAAGAATTCCTTGTTGAAACCTTGTTCACTTGCCTTCTTTTTTATTTCTCCGTAATAAGTGTCCAATAATCTACTATGTCCAATCGGCCCACTCAGTTGACTCTCATAATCAGGTCCAACTCAAACTATGATGTTGGTTCTATACCAATGAGACCTTGCGCAAGGGCATGAAAAGCCCTAGAAAGAGTCCTGGTGAGCAAAGCCTCAAGATTGTCAGTGTTTCGCACAGTTGGTCACTTTGTTGATTCTCTCGGGATGGTTAATGTTATGTAGTTCCATAAACAAACAATTAGCAAAGGACGTACAATTGGCATTCATGAGTACATTTATGTCTGTTATAAGGAGATGCTTAACCCAGACTTCATGAGCCTTTCATGCTTTAATTAGCACTATGCGACACACCATGGTTCCAACTATACGGTCATCGACAAGGAATCATTAGGATAAATTCATTGCAGGCCCACATAATTTTTATGTGGAGACTTCTACTGAAAGTCTATGTGTTACAAGTTAAATAGAAGTAGGGAATTAAATTTTTGCCCCGGGGCGATAGGCGATTTTAGAACAAATTTGTATAGCTGGTGTTGTTGATACCATTGTGACTGTGTCCAAAACCACGAGAATAAAGTGGTTTGGGGAATGATACATGCTAAATCTGTTACAAATGCGTTTTGCTTAGTGAATAGCAAAAGCTCACCAATTCACTGCAAGCGCATGTGGCGGCTTCTTGAACTGCACTCTCGGATGTGTACCGAGCCTGATGATTGCAAGGTTCCTCTCTGTAGGTAAGTCAAGGAACTTCTATGTTTGTCACCTCAATTTTAATCTGAAGAAGTTTCGATGGATGCCGGATGTGTCTAAATGGGACTGCCCGTGATGTATGAGTTGTCTTTTGTTAACGTATTCTTTCTTTCTTTTTTCTTTTTTTTTTGGATCAGTCCTATTCTAACTCTTCTCTCTCTTAAAGTTTTACTTTGCCTCTTTGCAGAGGTGGGAGTCAACTTCACATTTGAAACTAAACATCCCCGGCCTACCCAATTCCCTTACTTTGCCTTTTTGTAAAGCCGGGCTCAATGGGTTCATTCACCTAATTAATTAGGTCCTAGAAAGCATTGGATATTGAGCAAAACTCTCTCCAAATGGTCAAGTGAGAATTGCATTGCTGACTTGTAAGTTCGCATTTCAAGTGTCTTGCACGGAAAAGAGTCCAACACTGATTTAAAGAAACTGGTTGATTAGTCAACTTTTGAGGGCAAGAGTGTTTCTTCCCAAATGATTCTTCTATGATTTAAAATTAAGTGATGATGCGAGATGCATATCGGGGCGAGTCATCTTATTGGGGCATAGAGTTGAAGAGCAGCACCATCGTTGAACTGATTTGTATGGTGAAATTGAGTGCTCTACATTATGTCTCGTTTGCTTTTGCCAGGCAATTTAGAGTGAAGATTCGGCATCAAAGCAAGAAAGATGACTCCAAGTGGAAAATGTTGGTCAACAAAGTAATTGCGGCTAAGAATACATTGGGACCATTCTCAGCTCGGTGCTCAGGTTTATTGTGATATCTTTGTTTCTTTAAAAACCATGCTTGTCCACAAGCTTGATTCATCCCAATTCAAAAAGAATAAATAAATTACTGGGAACTTATAGTTCTTTTTTATATTATAAGTCTTTACAGTGACCTGTACATTAGTTGGCTGGATAATGTATATACATTACTCACATTAGACTTTTAGCTTCTCTCTGTTTTTTTTTGGTCGGATCAGAGTGCTTTACTCCATCAACCACAAGTCTTTATCTTTTTGCAATTGTATCATGAGTGCAACTGGTATTGGCAGAATTCTTGCCTAGACCCAGGTCCATAAACCCACTGCGATCAAGAGGGATTAGATCTGGATCGGACCCGCATAATCAAAAGTATTGTCCCAGGCCAGACAAGAAGTTTTCTTCCGTTTGTGCATAATATCAATTGGATTTTAATGAATCGCCCTTTAAATCAACTTTAATAGTGGAAAGCACAACCTAAAAATTCGAAAGGCATAAACTATCATCAGGTATTAATAATAGTCAGCATTGATGAAGAACTTACCAGCAATCTAATATACACATTTCAAAGATTATCATCATATTAATGGAATTTACCAAACTTTTGGATAGTTAATAAAGTTAAATGATATCTACTAATCCATATGTGCAACTATCTATGTGACATGAATATCTACAGTTTTTTTTTACTCTTGACGTCATATGCGAGTTGATGAATAACTTATCAGTATAAATCTAAATCAATAATGTAAGCATGTTGCGAAAAGGTAAACTTAATATACTAACTT
Organism: Eucalyptus grandis; assembly: GCF_016545825.1. NCBI lineage: Eukaryota > Viridiplantae > Streptophyta > Magnoliopsida > Myrtales > Myrtaceae > Eucalyptus > Eucalyptus grandis. The sequence goes on along the minus strand of NC_052618.1, from coordinate 29,242,467 downwards.
TTCTTGAACATTTACCAACTCAATTTTAAAGGTGTGCACGTTTTTTTTTTTTGTTTAAATAAAACTCGAAAGTACTTTTTTACTTCCCATCAATACTTTAAAAGATTACTAAAATTTCGGAAAATTATGAAAAAAATTAAATGTGAGACTTTGAGTTAACATTTGAGTACTATGAAAGTTTCCGAAGTTTTGAATTTAAAAAAAGTTAAATGTGCGTGAACCGTATGATTTAAATTAAGCAAAAAAGTAAAAGTTATTCCATACATCCTAGTAATTAATAGATATTTATCAAAATATACTGAGAACGTCTTATTAGTTATCCGGGACAATACATAAATAAAATGTTGACTGCGCAAAATACTAAAAATCAATTTAAAATAATAAAAACCACCCAACACCTAAGCAAAATGCTTAAATGAATTTGCAAGAAGTGGCAGTTGGTGTTTTTAATGTATGGTTTTGCTTAGAGGGTATGTTAATGGTATTTGTATAAATAGAGGTAATAAGTGATCATTGGGTTCACAGTGAGATATGTTTTCGACACTTTCCCAAGTAGAAAAGGCCCTAGTCTAGGATCAATATAAGCATCACTTTACAAAATTGAACAAATGATACGCAAATCTCCAGCAGAAATGATGCAGCAAACTTGAATTAGCTACTTTAACGAGCGAATCATTTTCAAATATTCAATAAAGATGTACAACCTCTTTTACAACTTGATTCATATATTTCTAGCATTAATAAAAGAAGAGACGCTACCAAATTTAGTCCTTGAACTCTTAATAGATGTTCAATGATCGTAAATTTTAATTTGGTCAAATTGATATTTGTACTCTGTGAGTCGAATCAATTTCGTTTTTTATATGGTTCTATAGACAATGAATTAATCCTTTATAATATTTTATGAGTAATTTGACTAAGCTATACTAGCCCATTCTTAAGCAAATAATATGGCTTTGACAAATAGCATGGATTTCTGGTTTCTTGGCTCAATATACTATGATGAACGCATGCAAACCACTGTATGCATCTGTATTAATTATATAGCATTGTATAAGACTTCACCTATAAAATGGTGAGCACAGTCCAAAGATTATTTCAATTGAGAAACACTAAGATCCAAATATGATTCCATCATATCTTCATCAAATGCGTACCTATTTAGCCAATTCGTTGGGTATTACATGATTTTGTTAATTCTTGATTTGAATGTTTATTTGACATTTTGTAGAACTATCAAAATCTTCGAGTATGCTGATCTATATTGGATTAATGTAAAATCATTAGACATATCAAATAGAGTACTCTATATATAATTATAAATTTGAAACATTTTACTCGTTAAGTTTTTTATATTCAAGAGATGAGGACATGCAACTAGCGCGAGGTATTACCTCCTTTGAATCTAACCCATGGAAAAACATAAATTTGGCCAACTTATGTTCTCAATTTTAAGTTGATTTAAGAGGATATTTTTTTCCTGATATGGAAGATAACCTCCGGTTGAAATCTAAATTTTTGCTTGTACATCCTTATTACATTTGCCAAAAATTAGGGATTGAATTTGCAGACAACAACACAATTCAACCCCTAGAAAACAGTGATTTTACAAAATTTTGCACTATTTATCTTGTTGCATTTAGAAACTAGAGATTTTGTAGTTTGTTAATACCCAAGTTTCCATTCCCATACGCTCTTTATGCATTTTATAAAATTTAGGGACCGAATTCACCTCCCTAAAAAAAGCGACTCTACGTAATTTTGAATTCATTTATCTTGTTGTATTTTTTTTTCTACAGATAGAAATTAAAGGCATTGCAGTTTATAGATACCTAAGATTCCCCTCTTATGGACCACTCATGCATTTTATAAAAATTAGGGATCGAATTTGCCTCACTTTGGATCGTAGATTGAGGCCGAGGTAAGCTTGCCTTGCTCTCGCAGGCACTGCAAGCTCATTACCTCGGTCTACTGGTTCTATAACTCTCCTCTTAGCAATGATACCTTTCTATAGCATTTTGTTTAGTTGTTCTTCATGCCTTTATATTTATTTCTAACCCGTAATATATGCTTGTGGAGTCTAGGTTTCATCTTGGTTTATGGTTTAGTGTGTTCCATTCCATCACCATAGACCAATGTTGTAATCAATTTTTCTTGGATATTCTTACTTGGCTGTGATTTTAGGAGAAAATTGTCTAAAAAGTCCTAAACTTATCAAATTTTTTAATTTTACCAGTTGAGTCATTTTAGGAGAAAATTATCTAAAGAGTCCAAAACCTATTGTACTTTTGCTAATTTAGTATTGAATTTTTCAATTTTATCAATTGAGTATTAAATCTTCTCACTTTTTGCCAATAGAGTTTATCTAGCTAATTTTGGCCAAAAATTACTGACGTGGACATCCGCCGTGCTATGTAGATGGTTGGTGCTAATGTGGACAATTTATTATAATATTTTAATATTTTTCTCAATTTTTAATATTTTTTTTTTCTTCCCTTTCTTTTTTGTCTTGCCCCCTTTTCCCGCCACTAGACCTCATCTATGGCCAGAAGAGGTCACCAGCCTTGAGCGAGGAACACTCGGGCCTGGGCTAGTGAGGGCTGCCTTCACCCAGGCAGGCGAGGGCAACCTTCACTCGATCGCCCTTGGCCAGCGACGGGCGACTGGGTCAAGGCCAGCAGCTTCAAGGATCGTCGAATGTCAAGATTTGGGCTAGTAGGACCGCAATTGTGGAGAAAATCTCTCTCTCCGTCACGGCTTGCTCAAGGAGATTGGGACTCAGCATCCATACACCAACGGGGGAGGTACGAGAGAGCACGATTGGTTTTGAGGCGAAGGAAGGAATCTTCGTTTTGGGGTTTTTCTTAGAGAACACCATCAAAGCAACCCAGTCGTGGCCAAGAGATTTCTCCGTGCCGTTTACTGTTGTTCCTCGCAGTAAGCCAAAACCATAGCTATACCTGGGACCCCTTTGTTCTGCTTTGTTTTGCGGCCATTGAAGGTGAAGAGCTCGAATCGAAAGTACCATTGTCCTGCTTCAATGCTCCTTGAAGTTGTTGGCCTCGGCCAGTTAACCGTTGCTGGGAAAAAGGGAAAAAGAAAAGAAAAAAATGAAAAAAAAAAAATGAAAAGAGAAGAAAAGAAAAAAAAAGAAAAAGAAGAAGATTAATAAAAATTTGGAAAAATTAAGATATTATTAATATTTGTTTACTTCAGTGTTAGCTGTGCCACGTAGGCACAGTCAGCGTCCATATCGGCAATTTTTGGCCAAAATTGAATGGACTCAATAGGCAAAAAGTAAAAAAGTTTAAAACTGAATTAACAAAACTGCAGTAGGTTTATAACTTTTTGGACAATTTTCTCATGATTTAAGGGTCATGCTTCAGTAGATCCTTACCATTTGTTCATGCTTGCTTTGATATATTGCTTGTGTGCCTTGGTTTAGGCCGGTATTGAAGCTTGGCCTAGTGTCTCCATGGATCATCTAGGCTCATCCTCGTCTATGCTGATGTCGTTATACTTGTAATATTAGATTAGGGTGTTGTGATGTCTCTTGTGTTGGTTGTTATATATGTTTAGATTAAACCATTTGTTTAGTTTGTATATCCCACGTATGTCACATGCAAATTGGTTCTTAGGAATGATTTGAAGGTATGCTTGGCTTCATCTAATGTGTTACGAATGTTATCTATCCTTGCATTTAAGTGGAGTTGCATGTTAGAACCAATTGCAATCAAGTTGTTGTCAAGTTAGCATGTTTCTCAGAAATCTTTTGGGCTTGGTTCGCTATAGGAAGTTCTCGGTTGAGACTTGGGCTTGCTGAACTGTGGCTTGTATGGCATGTTCATGGTTCTTGAGTGTTCATTCGATGTGTTTTAGGTTGGTTCGGGGGCACCTAGTGGGTGAATAGAGGTCCAAACCTGCTGCCTATACCGCCTAAGGGGCTGACAACGAGCCTAGAGCTTCCATTCGGCCTCACTAAGGGTCTCGACATATCTCAGGACATTCCTTTTATATGACTACATCGTCTCCACGTCATAATCACATATTTGCATGATATCATAGTTCAATTTCTAGCCTTGTATCTAGTTTATTATATCTTAACATGTATATAGTATAGCTAGAGTTTAAATTATATTTATCATGGATGAAAAGGAAAAAGAAAAAGAAATAAATAAAAAGGATAAAAAAAATTGGAGAGGCATTTGGTAAAAAATGGTGTTTTTAGCGCTAAGTTTGATTTATTCTTAATTGAATTTCATTTTGTTTAATCCGGCAACGTTATCCCCTTGCTTAGAAAATTTACTTGTCTTAAACTAGGTTGATTGTGTATATAATTTAGTGTACGGGAGTCCTATCTGTGGCTTAAAAGTAAGGTGTTTTTATATTTATGACTCAGGTTCTACTTACTGTATTGCTTGTGATTATGTTGTCGTAATTTGTTTGATATATCACATTGTTTAATTTTTGTCATATGAGTTCTCCTCGCATGAAAACTTAGGTTTACATGTTTTTAGGAAAAAAAAAATGAAAATGAAGAAAGCCTACTTATCCCTCACAAACACACTCATTTGACTTAATTAGATTGTATCTTGTTTATCAATAATATCAACTGTCTTGTTAGACATGATATCACCAAACATTTCACCACACTACCTATTGAAGTTTGATAGTTTGAAACCTAGGTAATTATAGATGGATGTGCACATAAAATGGAGATAAGAACAATTTGGTGATAAAACATGAACTTGACACAAAGCAAGAAGCATCGTCCACATATATGATACTTTTCTTCTGCCATTTAATGCATGGGATACTTATAAATAAGTAATAATCTTTACCCGAAATTTTCAATCCTTTCAAATGATAGATCTGCATATAAAGAGAGGAAAAAGGAAAAGGTGAGGACAAGAGGAGAAGAAGAATATTTTGCCCTACAAGGACAAAAGGCAAAAGAGCGATGGAAGAGAAGAAAAGAATAGTTTGCTTGTTATATGGACAAAGCTTATTGAGCTCATGCAATCTTAACATACAAATTTTATATTTCTATAAATTTTAATTTTATGACATTTAATCTTGTCTAATAAAAAAGAAGAGAAAGTAAGGGAACCACTTAAGGTCAAAGCAATCAATAGTCCAAAAATAGAAAGAAAGATAATGAGAGATCCCTGAGATTTGTGGAAAATTTGTGCCTCTAGGAATGATTTGGCGATAAATATGAACTTGGTGCAAAGCAAGAAGCATCATTCACGCATCTAATACTCTTCTTTTGTCATTTAATGCATTGGATACCTGTAAACAAGCAATAATCTTTACCCAAAATTTTCAATCCTTTTAAATGATAGATTTGCATATAAAGAGGGAAAAAGGTGAGAAAGAAGAAGAAGAAGAAGAAGAATATTTTGCCCTACATGGACAAAAGGCAAAAGGGTGATGAAAGAGACGAAAAGAATCGTTTGCTCATTATTGGACAAAGCTTATTGAGCTCATGCAATCTTAATGGACAAATTTTGTATTTCTATACATTTTAATTATATGATAGTTAATATTGTCTAGTAAAAAATAAGAGAAAGTAAGAGAACCACTTTAGGCCAAAGCAATCAATAATCCAGAAATAGAAAGAAAGATAAAGAGAGATCCCACATTTGTGGAAAACTTGTTGACTCTAGGAACGATTTGATGATATAATATGAACTTGGCACAAAGCAAGAAGCATCATCCATGCATATAATACGTTTCTTCTGCCATTTAATGCATTGGATACTTGTAAATAGGCAATAATCTTTACTTGAAATTTTCAATCCTTTTAAATGATAGATCTACATATAAAGAGGGAAAAGGTGAGAAAAGAAGAAGAAGAAGAATATTGTGCCCTACATGGACAAAAGGTAAGAGGGTGATGAGTGAGAAGAAAAGAATAGTTTGCCCGTTATATGGACAAAGCTTTTTGAGGTCATGCAATCTTAATGGACAAATTTTATATTTCTATAAATTTTAATTTTATGACTGTTAATCTTGTCTAAAAAAAAAAAGTAGAGAAAGTAAGGGAATTACTTCAGTTCAAAGCAATCAATAATCTAGAAATAATATTAAAAAAAGATAAAGAGAGATCCTTTAGATTTGTGGAAAATCTATTGCCACTAGGAATGATTTAACAATAAAACATGAACTTGACAAAAGCAAGAAGCATCATCAACGCATATGACATTTTTCTTCCCTCATTTAATGTATGGGATACCTACAAATAAGCAAAATCTTTACTCGAAATTTTCAATCCTTTTAAATCATAGATTTGCATATAAAGAGGGAAAAGGTTAAGAAAAAAAGAAGAAGAAGAATATTTTGCCCTACATGGACAAAAGGCAAAAGGGTGATGAAAGAGAAGAAAAGAATAGTTTGCCTATTATATAGAGAAAGCTTACTGAGCTCACGCAATCTTAACAGACAAATTTTATATTTCTATGAATTTTATATTTTATGACAGTTAATCTTGTTTGATAAGAGAGAGAGAGAGAGAGAGAGAGAGAGAGAGAGAGAGAGAGAGAGAGAGAGAGAGTAATGGAATCACTTCAGTTCAAGGCAATCAATAATCCAAAAATAAAAAGAAAGATAAAGAGAAGTCCCTAAGATTTGTGGAAAACCTATCGCCACCATGAATGATTTGATGATAAAACATGAACCTAACAAAAGCAAGAAGCATCACCAATGCATATGATACTTTTCTTCTGTCATTTAATGCATGGGATACCTGTAAATAAACATTAAGTTTACCCAAAATTTTCAATCCATTTAAATGATAAATTTGCAAATAAAAAGGGAAAAAGGTAAGGAAAAAGAAGAATAAGAAGATTTTGCCCTACATGGACAAAAGTCAAAAAGGGTGATGAAAGAGAAGAAAATAATAGTTTGCTCGTTATATGGACAAAGCTTATTAAGTTCATGCAATCTTAATAGATTAATTTATATTTCTATAAATTTTAATTCTATGATAATTAATCTTGTCTAATAAAAAAAGGAGAGAAAGTAAGGGACCACTTCAGATCAAAGTAATCGATAATCTAGAATTAGAAAAAAAAGATAAAGAGAGATCCCTGAGACGTGTAAAAAACTTGTCACCTCTTGCTTTTGGTGGGAGATGCCTTCTTGGAACGTCCTCCTTATAGTAACTCCATTATGGCTTTGGCTCATATCAATCATCCACATTAAAGGGCAAGTTTTCTTTTTTCCATTTCTTTGGCTAAATTAAACTTTCTTATGGATTTTTGTCATTGGTTAAATCAAGGTCATAATTGAGTGAAAGGACATTGTCATTATCTTGCCAAGTACATAATAATGGTCGGGTTTCACAATTAATAACCTAATGGCGTCTTCCACTTTTGGGGACACATGATGCATTTGCAAAAATTTAATTTTACCCACTAGTGATTCAACCAACTCAAGTTAGATCTATCTTGAGCTCCATTATATTTGAGGAATGGATGGTTAATAATTCTTTTACCTTCCTAGATTTTTGAATAGATAAAGTTTTTTGACAAACAAATAAAGAGTTATCTCAACATGTATATGTTACATTTTGTTGCAATCCCGTTAAATCACTCGAGGTTTACTAGTCACTTGAGCTAAACATTCAATGTCATAATTTCATTAATTAACATTAATGAAATCCGCTGATATGAACACTAATCTCATAAAATTAATGTCCAAGGAGAAAATCTTTCGAGTAAGTTTCATACGTGTAGTTATTCACTTGAATTGCAAAAACAAATTGCACACAAACCATTTCTGCACGTACTGCTCAATTTGGATAGACCCTTTTTTTTCCGTACAATTACTTTAAACAGAATTTTCATCCACGTAACCCTAACTACTAATAGTGGGTTTTAGAAATAATTCCATAAAAACACAAAAACGACAAGAAAAACAAAGGAAAAGGCAATATTGAAATCTCTGCTTTTAACAGATACAGAGAATTTACTTCATCCTTTCTTTCTACATTTAATATGATCTCAAATGTAGATTTAAGGAAGAAAATGACATTGCTTTTCGCATGTTTATTTTCTTATGGCTCTCTCGCATTTTAACAATTATTAATGTTAAACACATGAAATCTGGGAAAACATACTAGAATGTCCGATACAATTTTCTATCCTTTTCCAAACCTCAAAACACCAACTTTTTTTCCAAATTTTGCAAGGAAAATGGTTAATGATTTTAAGGTACAATCGTACAATATATTAATTTAATTATTCAATAAGTTTATTTTGGAATAAAGAGCCAATAGTTGTGGATCAACTATACGACACCAACGTGACTCACAAATTCCTGTCAAAATTTTTTCTAAAGGAAAAAGCGTGACTCTCAAATCACGTAATCTCGTAAAAGTTAAGAGCATTGCGTGAAAAGGGGAAAAGAAAGAATATAAATGGGTCTGAGTTAAAGGAAAAAAGCAAAAAATAAAAATAAAAATCTAAGTTAAAGGAAAAAGGAGTAAAGAAAAAAGAATACGAAGTGGGTCCAAGTTGAAGAAAAATAATCAAGCTAAGAATTGTAGAATCGCTTCGTCGGATAGCCAATTTTTTGCACCACTGATTAACAAGCCTAATTTCATTATAAAAACCTTTATAATCTCAATTCAAACCAAATATTCTTTCGTCTTTTAAAAATTATCGACTTGCACTTTAGTCCAAATCTACCCTTGTCAACCCTTTATCCAAAAATTGTCATTAGTTTCTTCGATATTATCAATATTAGGAAGTTGCTGTCGTTTCATACAAGGGAGAGAATATTTATGAAGACGCAAGTTTTGATAATGAATCTCTAATTGGCCTCATTATTCATAATTTTGAAGAAACTATTTGCAATTTTTGGACATGTGGATAGGTGTAGGACTAGAGTAAAATTTGGTGAATTTTTTTAGAAAAAAAAAGTTAATGGAAAATTTGGAATTGCACCTAAAGTTGGGGGTTTTTTTTAGAGAATTAGACCCTCATTAACATGACCTGAAAATGACACGTGATTGTAAGTTTATTCAAATTGAGTTCAAACGGAATAACTTTTTCTACACAAATAAAAAATTGTGTTCTTTGCTAATTGACCTTTGCAATCTGTCTAGGACAGGCCAATACATGATTAGTTAATTGAGTTAACATATTACCTAGGTCAATGCGATCTAGTTAGATACACTTATTACTCATTTGAACATATTTTTGTAAGGGTTTATTCCTTAAACGTATCATGTTGAGTGACTCATTTATAAAAGTGTCATGTTGGGTTTTTAAAGGTATGGCGTGATTAATAAATGAGTCAAATATGTATGAGTGATGTAGACAAGCACATATAGAAAAGCAAACACATAAGAGATAAGTACAAAAAAAGTTATAAACTTGTTATATGAATATTAATTTAGTTCTAAATTTTGAATTTGGTCAATTTAATCCTAAACTTTTTAATGATTTGCTAGTCTTTATGGACAAATTTTCGCCTGAAATCATTGACATGGACGTGGTACGATTGGCATTAATGTTGACAATTTATGCAATTTTTAAAAAAAGTTCTGAATTTTTTATAAAACCTTTTTTTTTTCTTTTTCCTTTTCCAACATGATTAGTGAGGGTCATCGGGGCCTCGGTGATCGCTTGCAACCCTCGCCGGTCAGTTGATGAGGCCATTGTGGTTGCAGGCTAGGCAGCCCTCGCCCAGTGATTGACGAAGGTCACTAGCCATTGCGAGGCCCTAATGACTCTCAATGGCCACGGTGGAAAAAAAATGAAAGAAAAGAAATGAAAAGAAATATAAAAAAATCACAAAAAATGTCAATATTAACATTGATTGTGTCACGTAAATTATCAAAAAATTTAGGACTAAATTGATCAAATTGAAAATTTTAAAATTAAATTGGAATTTATGCAATAGGTTAATGACTTTTTTAATAATTCTTTCGAGTTTTGCAAGGAAATGATGTCAAATATGGAGAAGGGTTCAAAGTAAATGCTCATGCAAAATATATTCACACGTGGATGAAATAAATTTGAAAATAGAGGCAGTGATAGAGAAGACAATGAGTGGGCCAAATGCAACCATAGTAACATCCTCAAGATAAAGGCTTGCTCACTCAATGAGAAAAGTGGCTGCTAACTGTTCTACTAGTTTTCCTTTTGGTGGTGGGAAGTTTTGATTGCTAAGTCCATCCGTGCTAGAGACAAAATTCAAAATTCGAAGCTTGTTATCTTTCTCTAGGAGAAACAATGATGAAATCAAATAGTTGATGATGAGATCAATGCATCCCGTTCATTGAATTATGTGGACTCGGTATGGGACCCACGTAATTCAATTTCCACATAATTCAATTGTTGATATTGACTAAGCTTATTTGCATCGGGTTAATGCAAATGTCGACCAAACTTGACTCACAAACTTTGGCAAAAAAAATTCAAAAGAAGAAAAAAAAACACGACTCACAAATCATGTCCTAATTATCACTTATAAATCTCCCCTTTTGAAAATATCAAATACATTCTCGAGTTCTATCTTTTGGAGGCCACTTTACACATTTACATCAATTATATATAAAAATGTTATTTTCTTCAAAATCCTAAATTCTCACATTAACCCAAAAGAACTCGAAACAAAACAAAAACCAAACCACCCAAACCCTAACTAAGATGTTTAAATGAGTATGTTAGAAGGGGCAATTTGATCTTTGTAATTTAGGATTTTGCTTAAAGGTATGTGAATGGTATTTGTATAAGTAGAGGGTGTAATTAGTCACTGGGTCAACAATAAGATACATTTTAGGTATTTTCCCCATAATAAAAGGACCCAGTCTAAAATCAACATGAGCACCCCTTTACAAAAGTGGAGAAAATGATAAACCAGTTTATAAAAGAGATGATGCAACAAACTTTCCTTAACTATTTGAATGAGTGAGTCATATTTAAAGATTCAATAAAGATATATCACATCGTTTACTACTCGATTTCATCAACTAGTATTGTATTTTTAGATTAATAAAAAGAAGAGACAAGACAAAAATTTAGTCTTTGAATCCTTAATAGATGTTCAATTTCATCAGTGAACTTTAATTTTGGTCAAATTGATGCTTGTGCAATCAATTTTGTATTTTTTTTATATGGTTCTATAAACCGAGGAATTAATACTTCAAAATATAGTAGTGTGATCAAATAATACTCATTCTTCAGCCACATATGACTACATCGTATCTTGATTAAATGTCTATCTATTGAGAAAATCTTCGGCGGTTTATTACCACCGTATCAGCGTCATATGTGGCATACATTTTTCACTCATTCCACTAAAATATTGACACGTCCATCATTCCGTCTCAGATGACAGGGAATTTAAATAAAAAAATTTAAAAACTTTCACCCCTAAGCTCTCTCTCCTCTTCCTCTTCCGGACACCAGTGGAGTTGCCGGCCATCACCACTAGCAGAGTCGCCGGCGGTGTGATCAAGGCTGCGCATGACAACGCTTCTGTTCTTGGGAAGAGTTTTTTTTTTTTTTTTTTCAGAAATAGTTCTTTTTTATTTCTGCTCCGGGGAACAATTTCTGAGTAAAAGAACCCGTTTGGTAACGACACAAAATTTCTACTCCTGGAATAGAAAAAGAATAGAAATGCGTTTGGTAACGCAACAATTTCTTTTTTGTATTTATTCATTTTTTATTTTTGCCGACAGATTGCCGCCCCCGCCGGGCGGCGACCAGCAGCGGCGGCAACCGGCGGTGGCGGTGGGCGGTGGGCGGTGGCTCCGGGCGGTTGACAGTGGTTGCGGCAAGAAAATAAAATTAAAAAGAAAATCAGCTTACTTCTATAAATTGTTCCCGGAACAAGAAGCAACTTTTTTGCTTCTCAAAACTGTTCCCGGGAACAAAACGGGAACAAAAATTGAGAAATTGTTCCCGAACAAATGTTTTACCAAACAGGTTTCTGTTTTTTTTTTTTTTTTTTTTGTTCCGGGAACAAAAAAAAGAAATTGGGAAAACATGAGTGTTACCATGCGCTACCCAAGCAGATCACCTCTGCATCCAAGCGAGCATGGCCAGCTCCCTCTGTTTTCTCCATCTCGTCGTTCTCGAGATCTGGCCATCCATGGCCAACATCGTTGCTCGTCCATGTTTGTCATCGTCATTGTTCATCCATGGTCGAACTTGTTCAGGCGTTGTCTCTATCGTTCAACAATGGCCGACCACAAGCCGACTGCAAGGGACGATAGATCTCGATATCTGAGCTCTGTCCATGCCTTCGAGATCTCAACCTCGCCCGTTGCCATGGCCGATCACGAGCCAACTGCAAGGGACGACTGCAAGGAGATGGCTTCCTCTTTTTTTTCTCCCCCTTGATATCTAGGCTCTGTCCATGGCCTTCGAGATCTCGACCTCTCCTGTCGCCATGGACGAGACCAGATCTAGAGGCACGATCCGGTCTAGATCTGGACGGAAAACCACTGCGAGCCATCATGATGATGGAGGAGTGGCTCGGCTGTCGACGGGGCCAACCACGAGCTGACTGCAAGGGATGACAGAGCTGGCCGCGAGCAAGGACAGAGGAAGACGGAGAGCACGACGGAGGGGAAGCTTCCACGAGTGGACAGATGCAGATTTTTTTAGTTTTACATTTATTCCACATCAGCGGATTATTGGATTTTAGTAAAAAACACACACCACCTTAGCAGCCAATAAATATTTTCTCCTATGTATTTCGGTATTACATAATTTTGTTAATCCTCAATTTGAATGCTCATTTGATATTTTGCAGAACTATGTTGTTCTTTGACTAGGTCGATCTACTTATCCTATAAAAGCACACTCATATAACTCATCAATAATATCAAGTGTTTTGCTTAATGCTGGATCACCAAATATTTTATTTAACTCATATTGAAATTTCATAATTCAAAACTTGGATAGTTACAGATAGATGTACAAGTAGAATTGAGATAGAATCAATATAAAGATAAAACATCAACCCAACACAAATTATTTGCTGATAAACAAATAAGGAATAATCTTAACGTGTGTTTCTATATATATATATGCCTACTATTTTTCAATATATGTTGTAGTAACCAAAAATATATTAGAGGGGAGTGACAATATTCAAACTAAGCAAAAATATGGCACTCAATTTGCATATGTGCAATAAATAGAACATTCAAGGCTTCATCATAGGGAGCCTCTTGCTTTAGGTCTTTTTGAAGCTTTGGCTTTAAAACATTTGTGCATTGGCTTGCTGTCTTAATTAGAATTGTTGTATTAGGAGGGCATACGTGGACTCATAATTAACCTATCTAAGGCTGACCTGTTCATGTCGAGTTTTCAATGTTAAGATAAACTTTTTTAAGGAGGGATTTGAGGTGTTTAATATTTAATTTGCTGCGACCATCAATAAAATTAAGTTGTCCCCATAATATTATACCTTTTGAATATTTTTTTTTAAGTATACGATGGAGTTTTACATGACTTTAAATGTCTGTTTGCGTCAGTGTTTTAAAACTCAAGCTTCGATTAAGAAAAATGATGGGCAAATATCTTGTTTTCATTACGATGGTAGAGTGATAATATCATCTATTCTAACGGAGGAAAAAGGACAACCACAGTACAAGGCCAGCTATATAAATTCTTGTGATCCTTGCGGGAATGGGAGGCAGAGTAAGGCCAGTGCCCTGCACGTGCTTCTTCATCCTCCCAAGTCTCAAAGTCCCAAGCATTGACCCTCCCCCAACATCACCCAAACCACCTCCCAACCATTTGCTTTGCTTGTCAATTTCTACTTCAAGGCTTCCTTATAAAGTTTGCAATGCATTATTTTCTTGATGCACGTAAACTCTCGTGATGGATGTTGAGAGGATAGTTTTGTCCTAACCAACATTATATTAGAGAGAAGATACAAAATTCAAACTACGCAAAAATATGGCACTGAACTTTATCTTGGATTTGTGGAGAAAATGGAACATCCGAGGTTTCATCGTACTGAGCCTGTTGCTTCAAGTTTTTCTCATTTTATTTGCACCCCTCATAAAGAAAACAACGGATCGCCACATTGTTTTCCTCTTGTGGTTGGCCTATTTGATGGCTGATTGGGTAGCTGCATTTGCGGTTGGGCTCATTTCTCACAACCAAGGCAATTCAAGTGCTCATGTAGTAGAAGTCGATGAAGGACTTCAGGCATTTTGGGCCTCATTTCTCTTACTACATCTTGGTGGTCCAGACACCATCACTGCCTTTTCTCTTGAGGACAGTTCACTTTGGCCACGGCATCTGCTCAGTCTCATCTTCCAAGTCTACACTGCCATCTACGTCTTTGTGCGGATATTTCCTAGCGACAAGTCGTTGGTGATCCCAACGATTTTGGTGTTTCTTGCAGGGGTTATAAAAATTGCGGAGAGGACATTGTCACTTTATCTCTTGAGCCTTCCAAGGGTTAGGCAATCGACGCTTTTAGAAAAGGAGCTAAGAATGGCCGTAGACTCGCAATTGCTTGAAGAACTCAATGTTCTAGGGGATGGACATGGATGTTCCGATGAAGGAAGAGCAAAGCTTGATGAGAGCATCGTGATAAAGCATGCTTACTCATTATTTCAAATCTTTAAGGTTTTCATCGTAGATCTCATCTTCACAAGAAAACAACGCGAAATGAGCCGCGAATATTTTGCCAAAGTTTCTGCAATGGATGCGTTGAGAGTGATATCAGTTGAACTTGATTTCATTTATGAAAAGCTCCACATAAAAGCGTTGACAATACGTCACAAGTGGAGCTACATTTTCCGCATCATAACTTGCACTAGTGTTGTGGTGGCTTTGGGCCAGTTCAATCGCTTGAAGAAGTATGGACTCCCCAAGCTTGATGTGAAAATTACTCATTTCCTTCTTTTCGGAGGGATTATTCTTGATGGGATAGCTCTGTTGATGCTTGTTTTCTCCGATTGGACTATTGCAGGAATCAAGTATAACACCACAGGGTCATCTAAACTAGATTCATTTCTCCACAGGTTGGTATCCACCATGGATTACCTGAGGAAGCCTCGATATGCCGCATGTAAAGTAGAATCTTACACCAATGTTACTTATGAGGTCTTAGATACACCTTTAATATTTCGAAGGTGGTCAAAGTCCATCTCTATTTGCAACCTTTTTTCTGAGGCATTGAAGGAGAGTCCGAGAAAGATATGTAAATGCAATAAGTTTTGGGGCATCATCATTATTAAAAATATTTGCAGTTTGCCATTTCAAATGGTTGACAAGATCATCTCTTGTGTCCATCAAGCTGGTCAGACAATTGAAAGATTCTGTGGTAAAAGATCAATGATTGCGGATGCGAAGTATGTGTCGAAGAATCCCTTTTTTAAGAAGCTATGGATTATCATCTTTAACGAGGTGAAAGAAGGATCTAGGAAATTGGATGATCCAGAAATGGTGAGGCAGATAGTTAACACTAGTGGTAATCTGTTTTTCCCGCGTAGATCGTGGACACGAAATCTCAACAAAGTTTCAGACCATGTCACCAAGCCTAATTTCCATATCCATATTATAAGGTTGCACATTGCTACTGAAATTTGGTATAACATAGAGATATGCATTGGAAGAAATGATGAAAGGGAGTTTTGCAAGATCTTGTCCGATTATATGTTATATCTTTTACTTAATCGGCCTAATGTGATGTCCACTGTGGCGGCGGTGGGTATTGCCCAAATGATATCATCAGCGACGCTGCACGAGCTTCGGGACCGCATAATCAGTGATGTGACCAAGGATCCGGAAGGGATGTGCAAAAAATTGTACAATACTGTGGGCCCTCGAGCAAGGGCCGTGTTGGGTGGTAATTACCATTCGGAATCCTTACTCAACGAAGGGGTCCGATTGGCCCACGGAATAGAAGATTATGGGAAAATGAAGTGGATTTTCATGAGCCAAGCGTGGCTTGGGATATTGCTATATGCAGCAGTTAATATTAAGGGAGAGGCACATGCGCAGGTGCTGAGCAAAGGTGGAGAGCTTCTTACCTTTATTTGGCTGTTAATGGCTCATTTCGGTTGCTTCTACAAACCTAAATGGGGCATGTATTACGAATTCTGGGATGAGTATCTACGTTCACAATCTAATGAATAATCTACTAAGATATTTCATCCACATCATCTTATTTACCACCCTCATGACAAAATATACTAGTTTGTGTATCTTTGTGACTGATGTGGAGAATGGATGGATTGTTGTTCCTCATATAAGCATTGCATATGTCTACTCTTATTGATAGTAAATAATCAGTTCATACTTATAATTTTTTAAAATAAGAAAGTCTAATAGGTTTTGCTTCTTAAGGAAAAATGCTAGATTTTAAATTTACACAAGAGATAGTAATTTTCTCAAAGATGGGATGTAATATCACGATTTCGCATTCATATTTAAAGACACGAATGTGTATAATCGTCCTCTCATTGTCATTCTCATAAGGAAGCTGACCATATGGCTACTTTTCCTATGACTTTTTTTCTGGACAGCTGACTGATTGTTTTGTAGGAAATAGATTTGAAATGAGAAAGTGCAATTTTCACGTAAAAAAAAAAAAAAAAAAATTCAGGTGGTGTAATCTCGCTCGATTTGTACTCTGATCTTATGCTAAGTGTCAACTCGACGATGGAAGTTTAATAGATGAGTTTTTTCGGTCCAAAAAAAAAAAAAATCTCGCTCGATTTGTTAAATAATCTAATTTGACTCTTTTTGGTTGCGGAGTGTAAAATGATTTTGTATATTTGTAATGGACATGAAAGCAATTATTCCCATGAGCTTTAGCAAGGGGATCAATTACGCAAAGATAGACAGATGGCATCCAAGGTTGATTGAACACAGTTCGCCTTCTTCATAAACAGGACAGCATAAAGCCAATTGGCAATACAAAAATCGAGAGCTAGATAAATCCGTACGATGACATACCAATTAGGAAGAGCTAAGGCATCGCCGAGCCCTCGTCAAGCAATCCGCAGATCGATCCCACGCGATGTGGGATTATATGAAAGAATCACAAATCAGCTCTTAAATTTGGAATATGTTCACTTTCCGTATGAATCCTCTGCCCGGAATGTATCTATTGAAGGTTACTACGTAACTCCCATCATGCTAGTGTGCTAAGCCCCATCTGCCGGGAGTCCCGATTTGAAGTGCTGATGCACAGAAAATATATGACTAAAACATCAGAATTTATGACATTTAATGATTTTTTTTTACCATAAGTTATATGGTTTATCAAAAATATTTCTTAAATTAATAATTTTTACTCGTTAGTCAAATCGGGCCCAAAACTTGGCCCGCATAGCTCACGGGGCTGCTGATTTTCCTTGGCTGTTGACTGCTTTGCGCGGCTGATTTCGCACGGGATGCCAAGCTCAATAACACACGGGACTTCTCGCAGACGAAGGAGGAAGGTGAGCCGGCGGCGTGGGCTTCGGTGGGACAAAAACGGAGACAGCACGGAGGAGAAATCGCGGGCGAAGGGTGGACGGCAGAGAAGAAAATAAAGTCGCCGAATGGGGGGTGTGAGTCGGCCAAGGGGACGAAGATAAGAATGAAAAGTCAAAGGTGTGGGGGGAGGAAAGTTGGACACGGCAGAGAGGAAAGGGCAAAGGAAAAAGGGAAAGGGGACGTCGGCGTGGGGAGGGGTTCGTGTGAGAGAGAGAGAGAGAGAAGAGAGAAAAAGAAGGGAGAGACGTGGGCGTGAGTGGACCGAAGGGAGGGAGAAAAATAGGAAAAAGAAAAAGAAAAAGAAAACTAAAGGAAAATCCTACAATCGAAATTTCTTTGTCCCATTTGCTCTTGTTTAGTCCAATTTGATCCCCAAAAATTTCAATGCTAAAGCATTTGATCTTCACTTGCTTTCTTGCACCAAATTTCCCCAAACAACAAATCTCAGAACAAAAACAGCTATTTCCTTCAATTCCAAATTTTATTTTATTTATTTTTCTCGGAATCCGATTTTCTGAACAAACTTCTCCGATTGAGGTCAGATTCGTTGAGGAAAAAGCCCACGAAATTTCCTGTAACCAATTCAATTACACTAGATGCCAAAAGTCCCTTCAAATTGGCCAATCCGAATTTCTGCTCATTTTCCGAACTGTTCGAATCGAATTTCCGTGAAAATCTCAAACTCTCTGAAAAATTCTTGAAAGATGAGTCGACGTTCCTAAAATGACCTGTGACAAGACAGGACTTTCAATTTCTGAAATCGGATTCAAATTCGCGGTTGATTTCAATCCGATGCGATTTTAACGTGACATGAGGTAACTTTAGAAATTTTTAATGCAAATGACTCACGGTTAATTTTCCGAGCCACAATAAACCCATTCGACAAATTGGCGACTCTCGATTGTAATGAAAATCTCGATATTTCAATTATAGACACAATATACCAAAATGATAGAAAAATTAATCTAGTGTCGATCGACGAGAATTTTACAATTTAGTGAATTCACCCACGTTTAACCACATATCTCAATCAAACCGACCTATCTTTGATTTTTAATCAATCTTACTATGTTGTAATGATCTCGACAAACACGGTCGAGCAGTCAATTCTTGGTCGAATTCTCAAGTCTAATGTACTAAAATCTCCTAATGACTTTCCCAAGTAATCTAGTTATCCCACGAGTGATCGGCTCTGAGAATAGCACTATAGGCGCGTCGATGAAAGGCCCGATTTATTTGATTGAAAATAAAATTGAAAATCCAGGATGTCACACTTTATATCAATCAAGATTACATATGTCTTCCTATAATTGTGTGTATATCTTGATTGATACGTTGTATTAGATAGTCATATCATATAACCTATGGATAGATTAATGTACTCTTTATTACATACATTGAAATATATAGAAAATTTTGCAATTCTCTTTCGCTTTGATATTTTTAACTAAAGGGATATCAAAGTTAGTAACATCTTGATATATTCAAAACATAATGGAAAGTTATGTGATTTTAGGACTACACAATCAGGACACCATCCACATAACACCCCCCCTCCCCAAAAAAAATGTGGTGGGAACTTGGACATCTTGCTCTTGAGACACTGTTATTGGGAAGCGCATTGTGCAAGGACCATCATCTCTGGCTTCATAGTGAAGCTTGCTTCCATGGAGTTTGAGCTTTGAAGTTGCAGCTACAGAGGGAGAGAGGGGAGTGGACAAAAGATGACGGGGGAAGATAGTAAATAGAGATGTAATGGAGAGAGAGAGAGAGAGAGAGATTTAAAAAAAATTATGAAAGTGGGATCCATATGGACACATGTCAACATGTCATGGGCTAAATGAAGTGATTATTTTCCAAATTAGCAAAACCGTATCACCTAATGTTGTAAAAATAATTATGTAGAAACACTAGGATTTTACAAATTAAGTCAATGCGAAAATATTGGAGAAATAAACAAAAAAAAAAAAAATTAGAAATTTATGTGATTTGTTTTTAGTATTAATACCTACATTCATGAGCAGAATTAGTGACAAATAATTCACTAATCGGAGAATTAGAGTTACAATCACTTATACACTCGAATATTTTTCAAAATCAAGATTTAAGTCCAAATCTAAAGTATTTATAAATAAATAACTTGATTTAGATATAAACTCATAATACAAAATCACGTATATTCAAGCTCAAGCAAAATGCTTGCGTACGGTAAAACAACAATGGCGCCCTTTCTTTTGTCCTTCGTACGACGGCTTGCTTCTCACCGTGTGTGGCTTCTTGGCTTGTGCAGTGCTTCCTCTCGTTAAAGAAAACCCACGCGTTGTGTATGTTGCCCAGGAGTCAACAACTTTGACTTGGGCCCGAAAGAAAATTTAACCGTGGCTTTCATCTCCACTGTACGGTTTTGCCAAGAAGTCCAATTCTTGGTGTAACTTAGATATTTACGAAATTTACCATCTTAGCAAATAAATTGGATAAAGCCAAATTAACAGCCCTTGTTTTTATCATCCATCTAGGTCGCATTACATAAATGGGCTAAAATTCGAGATATAATTTGACACCTAATATTTTGTCACTTAAGAGAGTCCTTGCCAATTCTGACTTAGGAATGAAATATGGATCTTTTTGCGAGAATTCAAGTGAATCAAACCTCCGTAATCTGATATGATTACCCGAAGTGAGTTACTAATAAAATAGAAAAACTCTAGAGGTATCAAACGATTTGTTCACTTCTAGGAATCTATACAAGAGAAAGATAGTGCGCATTTAAAAAAAAAAAAAAAACATTGGACTTCTATAGTTTACTTATAGAAGCCTACAAGCTTCCCGGCCATGCTAGGCGGACCATCAATTTATAGCTTATTTTTGTTAGCCATATCAGTTCCGATAGGCGGCTCCCATTGTTATACATGATTTTATCAGTCAGGCTTCGATGACGACGACGTCCTTCGGTAGTTGTATCAAGAGAAAGTCCTCCTGGGTTTTCCCTTTGGAGGATTAGTGGATTGTTAGGTTACATATATTTAAAATGAGGGAGAAAAGAAAGTGGTTAGGATTATTAGGTCATACCTGTGTAAGGGGTTGCCATCTTACATATATGGTATGGCCGAAAGAATTAACTTTCCCAGAATAATGTATTTTAGTCATGTCAGATAATGTCTCTAGTTTGCCTAGATGGTTATTATAAAATTAATTTTGCCAGAATTACGAGGATAGCTTCCAACGAAAAGATCTAATCAGATTTTCATGGAGAAAAACGAGAAGGTCCACATGTTTCTCTTGCTATAGCAGTCCACCTTTGCATTTGTCTCATAGTTTGTTAGAACATATCTGTCATTCCTATAGAGAAACATTGTATCCTACTTGTCACATATGCATTAGGACCTTTTGTGGATACGCTGGCATGCAGTTCTAAATAGGTTTTGTCCATTGACAAGCTACATGCCCTAATGTAGGTGTGTGTGCAGAGATCCTCTGCATTCTGGAGAATAGAAAGGGCGAGGGAGAGAGACTGAAGAGCTGGGCAGAGTCTGCCTGGTGGACTCGTCGCATGTCACTATCCAAGGCGCTTGATTGTTCCGAGTCCTCTTCCCAATTGCCAATTGTAGATTCTCGGATCTGCCGGATTCTGTAAGCCATGTTCTTGTTACTAGGTAGAAGTTTGAGCTTCTTAGTAATGTAATAGCATATCATGAGGCATCTCAGCCTGGGATAAGTGATTTTCAACTTATTGATCCCATGTAACTTCTTCAAATAGAGTAAAGTAATATGACTAAATTTGTCATACTGCGTTGGGTTCGGAAACTGATTAAAACAATTAAAATCTTGCTACAGTTTGCAAATCTTGTCTGTTTAGAGTGACCTCTACCTTTTTCTACTGAGCTGTTTGTGAAAGCCAGGGGGCTTAGGTACCTGGTGTCTATGAAGCATTGTCATGTTTCAAATTTAGTCCCTTTTAGTTCTACTGCTTATGTGCTATCTGTGCATACATCTTATAGCTTTTAAGCCCTTGCTTGCCATAGGCAAGGAATGTCAATTTCGGTTTACCTTAGGTTTGAAGTCTGATGCTTCTTTTGTTGTGATGTCAATATGATCGGGTGTTCAGCAAGTGAAACCTGGCAGTGATTAGTAAAAATCAATTCTAAAACATCTGTCAACCTCTGTTTCAATGACATACAAATTGGCTATTCATTCAGAAGGATCAATTCATACTCTTTTTTAAGTTGTTGCTGTATTATCTTATTAATGGTCAAAAGAGGAGGGTGTTAGTGTCATCTACAAGCAAATTAGAAAGCCTTTGGAATCGATTTTGCAAGCTATTCAACAAGAAAAGCCAGTGGAGCAGCACAGCATTACTCTTTATGCAGCAAGAGTAGAGCCAAGAGAGTTGTCACCAACTTGAAGGTATTGTACTTCTCTAGAGAGGGAGATTTCCAATACGATGAAGGAAGCTAAATCTCTCAGAGAGGAAGATCGAGGCCCTTGCCCACCTCCACTCCAATCACCTGAAGAATCCCTTTGTTTATTATCTGACCAAAATCAAGACAAAACCATTATCAGGTGTGCAAAAATTGATGCCAGATTTTACTAGAATAGTGCCACAGAGATTAAGACTGGTTATTAGAATGATACCCAAAGTAATACTGCGGAATCTTGCGGGGTGTTTGGATGGATCCATGAACTTAAATGTGATTTATAATTTGTGGCATTATTTGACGAGAGTGCTCTCCAAGAAACTTGCCAACTCATATTATGTATAACCACTATCTGAAAACTGAAATGTTCCTAATTAAACATTCTTAAAATATCTTAAGAGCACTGTTAACAAAATCGGATTTTATAAATCAATTTAATATGCTCTCTCCTTTGTATCTAGCATTACTAAATTTAGTAACCACAACACCGGAACGTCCTTGAACAAAAAGGAGCAAGAAATTATGCTAAAAGAAACGAGGCTGACCAGTTCGACAATGAATGTCCCGATGAGGCCAATCATGCAAGCTCTGGAGTTCCAAATCTCGGCAGTTCTTGTGAATCCGAGAAATGGAGCCTGGAACTTGGGCTCTACTTTCGGCACTTCCACCTGTGCTTCCAGCAATCCAACATGAGCTGAAATTCTAGAGAGAGAGAGAGAGAGAGAGAGCTGATGGGTACCCGGAGGAGAGCTTGGCGGCTCGGACACTCAGAGAGAGGGGATTTCTGGAGGCTTGGTTGGGACTGTGGAAAATGAGAAACTGCTGATGGTGGCGGCCTCCATAGAAGATCTTCGAAGCTCTGGTCGTGGGAGCAAGAGAAGAAGATGAAAGGATGGTGAAAAGAGCAGCCATTTCTCTCTCTGTGGGGTCCTCCTAGAACTTCTGGTTTGTTGGCTGCTTGTTTTCTCCCACATTCCCCCTATCTATCAGAAAATGCGGACGATCGGTCCCTGAACATACACTGACTCTTCAATATGGCCCTCACATTCATAATTTTCTACAATCAAATCTCCATATTCGTAAAATGTTCCCTAATTAAGTCTTTTGGTTGCACAATTCCGGCAAATCGAGCTTGATGTGTCCGTCAGTCCTGGTCAAAATTTTTGGTATGTGAAACAAAAAAGTTGGTGTCACTATGGGCAATCAATTTGCGCCGACCAAAACGCATACACAATAGTTGGAAAAAGCTTCTAAACAAGCTCTCAATGGCTTTTCGGTTTCTAGCATTACCTATTATTTTCATATTGAAATTTTGTAGATGTTGGCTTCAATTTGCCAGAGTTGGAATATGAAGTGGATCAGAAAAATTTAACAAGTTTAAGAACGTGATTGCCTAAATTATCAGTTCGAGGATCACATTAAAAAATCATTGCAAGTAGTGCAACTTGAAGATTGAATGATTTTCTTGGATGTGCATTATTAAAAAAGTAATGGCGTGGTCATATTGCCGTATTGATCATGGGATGATTCTGCTGGAAGTTTGTGACCCACAGATTTGCCAATGGATGGACATGTGACGGTGGGTCCCGACTTAGATAAGGAGATCCTACTGAAATATCCTCAATCTTGGCCCAGGTTTGTGGACCAAAAAATGACTAGGCAAAAGGGAAAATGCTTATAAGAAGAAACAAGAAAAATAAAAGGCCGTAGAATAGAGGTTGAAAATTCTAAGTGGCAATTGATTAATCTATTATTGTATAAATATATAAACATTAGTCATTGAACGTTGCTCAGAGCTTTTGTACAAATCCCTCGAAATTTCATTTCATTATATATAGGAGGAACAATTGGGAGAAGTAAATTCTTTTCTCTAAAAAGTAGCAAAAAGTACACGCATGTTAGGCTGGCCGCGGGTGCACTGCTGTCGCTCACTTTTGGGTGCTGCTGGTTGTTTGGGTGGTGCGCTGGTTGGTAGGAGACTTCCGCTAGCTGCCATCTGGGGCCTGTTTCCTCTGTGTAGCTGCTGTTCGGATTCTGTTTTCCTCGCCTCTGGTTGGCTGCTCCGAGCCGCCTTTTCTTTTGTTGCCGCTGTTTAGGCTGTTTTGTCCTGTTTGGCTGTGGTGCTACCTAGCTTGGTGCCTATTTGTTTTTTGGGTGACACCCTTCCACTCGTTCTGACTTGTCTGTCATTATGAGGGTAAGTTTTGGTGTCGGTCTGTTTTGTATAGTTTTGGTTTAAGCTCAATATATTCTTACCTTACAAAAAATATATATTAAATATTAAAATTAATTTGGAAAAGATAGTTAAATGGTAGAGAGATGACAAATTTAAATGCAATTTGGAAAGTAAGATATTTAAGAATTCACTTCATAATTATCTTGACTAATCAATTTCTATTGTATATATTTTCTTGGACAACTTAATGATAACACGCCTTAACCATCCAAATGGCATTCAATGTATTTTTTAATATTATATTTGAGATTGAAAATTAATCATAGTGATGTTCAAAATAATAAGATTACGAAGAAGTCCATATGCTTATTAGAAGAAACTTTAAAGCTGCGGATTTTTTTTTTTTTTTTGTTATGGATAATAAGGGTGAGGAGGGCGACCAACATACTATGCTTCATAGCATTATAAAGGTTGCACCCTATTTAGTGAATTTTTTCAAAATTGGGGTAACCGAATAATCAATGATTTCGAATAGTAGATAAATTCCAAAGGAGGGTCATTAATGATAAATTAAATAGTTAAATTCGACTTCAAGTCAAAAGTGGATGAATTCTAACGTGCTTTGAAGTCTCAAGAACATTGCAAAGTCAAATTTTAGTTCAAATAGTAGATTGAAAATAACAAGTAAATTGCTTGAAATTTTATTCAATTAGAATATAGGGTGTCGCAACCAATCCCTCGGGGGGAGGGGATAAGTTTAGGGGTATTTCCTAAACGACAGACCTATGGTCCATGATTAGGCTTGAGCTCTACCAAGCCTATACCCCACGTGACATTAGGGTGTTCTCAAGAATTTTGCAATAGGGAATCGCCACTAGACTATTGGAGTTGGTTAGAAACCAAGTGAGGTACGGGAGTGTACCTCACTTCCTACGCAACTAGAGAATTTAAAGTCGGAGACTTGATTATACTAATTAACCAATCAGTGCCATTTTTTATACCTAATATTGTTCATTTTAAAATAAAAGATTTTTTTCAGGCAGTTTGGATTGATTTTATATCTATCCACTAACATATGAGGTGATTATGTGGGTACGCAATCATTAAAGTAACAATTTGCAACCAAAATCCTAATTGCAATAAGCTTTAGCACGTGCACTTAAACATAATAAAAAAAATGCAAATTAAACATGCGACATAATTAATATACGAGCAAATAAATGCCTAATTACACTAAGAAGGCAAGACAAGGCAATTCACAACCAAACCCTGCATTTTTTAGATTTTCATTTTTTTAAATTTTCATTTAAATATATATATATATTTTTTTTTTTTTTCGAATTTTTTTTTCTCGACCAAGCTTGGTTGGGTCCGGTCGACCTAACCAAGGTTTGACCTGGTTGGGGTGGGTTGGTCCAGCCCGCTCGGGTTTGGCCTAGTTTGGGGCGGGCTGGTCTCGAGCCTAAGCAGGTTAGGCCCGACCAACCCTGGTCGGGCCGTTGCTTAGACCGAATTGGGCCCAAACTCAAGCCCAATTCCCTTGTAAAAATGCCCCTTGAGAGTCCAAGCAAAAGAGGTCAAGTGGGCCAGAACTATCGGCCCATTGACCCCTACCTATGATTCTTCAATTGCGGCAGGGGGCGGTGATGGCGAATGGCAAGGGTGCTCCTTTGGCTAGGGCTGTCGATGTCGCTTCAGTCAGACGGGGCACAACGCGACCTCGGCCAGACGGCGGCGCCACTCCGGTGGCAACCACGACAAGACCACTTGGACAATGATTCGTGGGAAGTTACAGAGCCTTTGCAAGTGACCACTATGGAGGCCATGGCAGGAATTAGGGGTGAGCATGGTCCGGGTTGGTCCGGGCCACCCCCTAACCCTAGGACCAACCTGTACAGTGTCGGTCCTCAATTTTAGGACCGAGGACCGATCCTATTGAGCCTGGGACCAAGGACCGGGCCGACCCAATGGGTTCGGTCCGGTTGTGGTCAACCAGGACCGATCGATAATTTTTTCGTCTTATTTTTTATACTCCCTAAAAAAGCAAACTTACAAATTCAAATTACACATCCATCAATAATGCGACATTGTGCAACTAAACTATAAATACCAATACATATTTAGCAAATTTAAGATGACACAATAATAGAAATTTTGTATCTGCTAATCGCTCATCAAGATATGGGACAAGATGGAAAGTTCTTGTAATCATCTATCTTTAATATTCATAACATCATATGCAAAAGCGTTTTCCTGCATTTGATTATGTAGAGTCCACTCAACCAAAAAATGAGCTTCACACCACTTGACTAGCAAATCACCGTAGCAACTGTAGTACTACTCTACTCTTCAAAACCATCTACCATTTGACACAAATTGAAAAGCAAAGTGCAGCTGAAATTCATTAGTAAAATACAATTAAACCATAAAAAGTTCAAAATACTTAATATAAACCATGAATATATAACTTCACATCTTGTTAATTCACTTGAACTTCTAAACACCTGAAAACAAAACAAACGACACTTAATTAATACTCAACAAAATTTTTAAATTGAAATTACTATTAGTACTATTGATAGAACATTTCAATATAATATAATATAACAAACATTTTACTTAGGTTCGAATATATAAGAGAATTATAAATAATATAATATAATATAATATAATATAATATAATATAATATAATATACGGGGTTGGTCCAGGTTGGACCGACCCAAAACTTTTAGGACCGAGGACCAACTCCGCACAATGTTGGTCCCGGAATTTCAGGACCAAGGACCGACCCGGTCCCCCTTGGGAACCGGACCGGGACCCAGCAGGTTGGGCCGGTCAGGGTTGGTCCAGGGGTCGACCCTAGACCATTGCTCACCCCTAGCAGGAATCTAGCGAAAAGACTGATGCCTGAAATGGCAAACACAACAACACCCGCCTCAACAGAACGAATCAACTCATGGTGCTCAGTTTTAGCTAAAAACAGGAGGACAAAAACTAGATCTCACTGAAACATTTTGTTGAATAGGTGAAAGGCACTAATGAATCGTGAGGTTTCGAACCCAATTGGGACTCAAGGCAAGTCCAGGGTTCTCAGCAAGTGACCAACATCAAATGATGACCTAGCCAAGGACCTACAGGGGTCGAAGCTCACCGGAAACGATCGAAACGAGCTTCGACCAACTCGGTTCCGAAAACACACACAAAGTACTCGACGAAATGCCTACCTGCGTTTTGAGAGAAATGGCGGCGGTTGGCGGCAATCGGCAGCTCACTGGCGGCGGTAAGGCGTCCCTGGGAGTCCTTGGCTCCTTGGTTAAGCTCCACGAACCTCCTTTCTTGTGTTTCCCTCATGTTCTTGCTCATTCCTTGCTGTTTCTTCCTCTATGTTCTGCCCCTAGTTTCGCTCTGTCGGTGTGTTCCGCTTCTCCTCCCTACTCCCTCTCTTTTTCCTTGGTTATATCTGTTTTATCCTCCCCTTCGGTCCCTCTTTCCTCTCGGGTCGCTTCTATCTCTTCCCTGTTGTGCTCCATTTGCCCCCTTTGCTCCCGCTTCTATCTTCTACTCGACCTGCTGTTCTGCTGCTACTTCTCTGCTTTTGCTATAGGTTTGTGCATGCGAAGACACAGACATGAGGAGGAGGACTAGTTGGGCGCATGCTAGGCTAGAGGGGAAAAGGGCCAAGCCTAATGCAGGGGGAAAGGGAGGTAGGCGGTGGGCCGGGCCAAGGCAGGATTCAGCCCAACCCAACCCCTAAGCATTTTTCTGTTTTTTTTTAAAAAAAAAAAAAAAAAGGTGTCAACAACTGTCCCTCTTTGAATGTAGCCTCGAAGAGGTTGCATTTAAAGACATAAGTCACCTAAATTATTTCGACGGTAGAAAGGCCCTGGGTTCATAGGCTTGCACCAGGTCGGGCTATGGAAGTGCATCGTGTCAATAAGAGGAAGAAAGACCCCGGGCTACAAAAGAACGCCGTGTCATAAGAAGTGAGAGACTTTAGGTTACATAAGCACGCCATGTCATAAGAAGAAGGAAGACCCCGGGCTCCAAAAGCACACCGTGTCATAAGAAGAAAGAGAGATCCCAAACTACAAAAGCACACCATGTCGTAAGAAGAAGAAAAGACCCTAGGTTACAAAAGCACGACATGTCATAGGAAGAAATGAAAGACCCTGGGCTACAGAAGCACGTCGTGTCGTAAGAAAAAGGAAAGACCCTGAGCTACAGAAGCACGCCATGTCTTAAGAAAAATGAAAGACCTTGAGCTACAAAAGCACGACGTGTCATAAGAAAAAGGAAAGACCCCGGGCTATAGAAGCACGTTGTGTTATAAAAAAAAAGGAAAGATCCCAGGCTACAGAGGCACATCGTGTCATAGGAAAAAGGAAAGACTTCGGGTTACAGAAGCACGCCGTGTCATAGGAAAAAGAAAAGATCCCGGGCTACAAAAGTATGTTGTGTCATAAGAAAAAGGAAAGACCCCAGGCTATAGAAGCACGTCGTGTCATAGGAAAAAAGAAAGACCCCGGGCTATAGAAGCATGTCGTGTCATAAAATAAAAAAATAAAAAAATAAAAGACCCCAAGCTACAGAAGCACTCCGTGTCATAGGATAAAAGAAAGACCCTGGGCTATAGAAGCACGCCGTGTCATAAGAAGAATGAAAGACTCTGGGCTATAGAAGCACGCCATGTTAGAGGAAGAATGAGAGGAACCTCGGGCTACAGAAGCACACTGTGTCATAAGAAGAAAGAAATGAAGTCTCACCGTGTAACAACGGGTTTCGACTGGGTTGAAAATTCATGATTTGAAGAAAACTAATGAATCTTTGAAGATGACATGGTTTAAGGTTGATCATGAACCTTCGGAGATGGCATGGTTTAAGGCTGACCATGAACCTTGTAGATGACATGGTTTAAGGTTAACCATGAATATTTGGAGTGACATGGTTTAAGACTGACCACGAACCTTGTAGATGACATGGTTTAAGATTGACCATGAACCTCCGAACATGGCATGGTTTAAGGCTGACCATGAACCTTGAAGTCTTTAGGAAAGTATCCGCTAACCTCTTGAAAATTGCATAGCTTCATTGGGGAATCCTGTCAAACTCAACTTGAGCAAATGTCATTAGGGACGACATCAAGAAATGTATTGACAATATTGTAGTATTAATTGAACAAACTAATAATGCTAAGTCTAACTGATTTAAAAAAAAAAAATCGATGTCAATCAGCATCATGTGGTGCAAAGTTGTCATTTTCCTCGGGGATGTATCATGTAGCGCAAAGTTGTCATTTTGCTCGGGGATATATCATCAATCATCAAATTCTCTAGGAGACAAGTTCTTATCAAAACGATTTCGATTTGTGAAAAATGTTGGCACTTTGACCACCAAATTGGATTGAATTGGAGAGATTTGGTGTGAAATTGAAGATGGAAATGCTGAAATTCGTAGGCCTTGGGGGGCTGCAACATTTGGGCATCATTTGTGGCTTGTTTGGGAAGCTTTGGTAGGGAAATGGATATTGGTGATAGACCTGAAGACTTGAGTATTCTAGATCTTTTGGCTTGACTTTGTGGCCCCTTTGTCCCCCCTTCAATAGCAGCAACTTTTTCTTCTTCTTCCTCTCCCTCACTCTCCATTGTTGCTGAAACAAAACCATAGAACCAACAAAACAACCACCAGTCCTCACCAAACCAGCTAGCTCTCCTCCGCCATCGTCCAACCCGCCGCCAGTCCACCTGAGCCGCTCGCACGCCCGCCGATCGCCCGCGAGGCCAGCCCCAAGCTTGTCGACTAGCCAGCCTCCCGCTGCGTCCCATGCCTACTAGATGTTAGCCCCTAGCCATTCGTTGCTGCTAGCCTGGTCGCCCCTAGCCGTCCCCGAGCCATCGCCGTCGCTGCCTCCGACCCCTTTTCCCATCCTTGCACCAGCCAACCCCCTTCCAGTCGAGCCCAACCTCTAGCAATCTTCGATCCAACCCAAAATAGAAGCCATCTCAGCTTTTGAGCTGAGAGCTTTGTGGGCTTTTTCAGGCCCTTTCCAAACCTCCTTGGGTGTCGCCATAGTTTCGAGTCTTGCTTGTTTTCGTGTCGTCGTGAACCGGTTTATTTGCTAATCCAATGAGTTTACCTCTTAAATTTTAATTATGAGGTTAATTATGCTTAGGGCGGTTTAATTAGCCTAATGAGAGATTAGTTAGTTTAAGTGAGGTTAGAGTAAATTAGTTAGTTTTTTATTTAATTAAATTGTGTAATTAGATAAGTTAGCAATTAGGTGGTTAGTGATTTTAGTTAGTAGCTTAATAGGTTAGATTAGTCTAATTAAGTCCAATTAGGTGGTTAGATTAGTGTATATAGCTTAATTGGTGATTTATTTAATTATTTTACATTTATTTAATTATTTTATAATTTATTTAATTATTTATTAATTAGTGGAAATTTTATCGGGATAGCCATTTGCTAGAATTTAGTGCGATTATCGTGGTGTAGTTAGTTTGTGCAATTGACTATTAATTTGTGTAGTTGGATGCTGATTTTTTATTTTTTATTTATTATTTCAAAATATGGAATTTTGGTATTTAAGTATTATATAAAATTGTGGGTTTTTTTTTTTTTTTTAAGAGAGGATATCGCGTTTTATGGTTCGATTTGATTGTGTGCCCATGCACACCTATTTTATCGAGTGTTTTTAATATGAAGAAAATAGGCCAAGCACATTATTTAAATTGAGACATTTGAGTGCAAAACATGATGTCCTTGGCTGAGATTTGATATGTATGGAATCGTTATTGGAACCAGTCACGAGCATTTATGCCGGACAATGCTCCTTCGGGAATGCCCCATGTCAACAAATGCCGGTCACAATGGAGGCTAAGCTGATGCTCCTTCAGGAATGCCGTCTAGATTTAGACGTTGTTGTGCTCAATGGGGTGAGACAATGCCCGGCTATGCCAAATGACCGTTGACTGTTGGGTCGGCCGTGGCCATTGGGTCATAACTAATTGGAATGCTTGATTGAGTGATTTGATCACATCTGACTATGGGACAAAATTGTGTAGCACGGAATGAGATGTGTCATAACGATTTGGCCTTATAATCGAGACCCCTGTGATTGATTGATATGTGGAAAAGTGAAGCGTTTCAATTATCGAATACATTGAATGTATGCATATGTTATATGAACCATACTGATGTGTAAGGAGGTGCTGAGGCGAGGTGAGTCTCTTGGTGTGTGCTTAGGCTGCCTCTAGGTGTATTACCATCCTAATCAGGGTTTAGGGTGTATACTCGCTGAGACATTGTCTCACCCCGTCATGGCTTACAATTTTTAGGTCCTTCTATGGAGGTGAGACCCGTTCATTTTGGGTGGCCACGAGAGGCTAAAGAGCAGCGTACCGTCTTTCCTGTTCCTAGGAATCCTTGGAGCCATGAGCTCATCGTGACCACGATCTGGGTCGATGAGGGCCAACCTTAGTTGATACCTCATCAATTCAAAGCGTGGTTTTGTCGCGGGCCTGATGAGGTTCAAGAGGGCCCCTTGGATGGTTTTGACGGACCTGTCAAAGGTGCTGAGTTGGAGGAGATACTCAACCTCGTGTTTGACACCGATATCATAGCTGATATCAAGGCGAATCAGTTGCCCGAGGCTGAGGAGCCCACAATAGAGTTAGTTGACCCGTTAGACATCGACATCCCTGACGGTATCGTGGTAGACCCGGATCCCAAGTAGATGAGGTTCGGGGCAAGTTTAGTTTAGTAACTCTTTTTGGGGTCTAGACCTTTTTGTATATAACCTAGTTTGTTTATAAAAGTGTGTTTGTGAAATTTGATTGTCCTGTTTTTCTATCCCATATTTGTTTGTTGTCTGGAGATTGTTTATTTCGCTTTCACCTGTGCAATAAAATGAATGGGTCGGTGACGTGTCCTGGGAATGTCGCAATTCAATCGACCATCGAAGGATGTGCGTGCGCTCGAGATTCAGGGCGTGACATTTTATCGATGAAAATTAGAAGTTGCATAAAAGAATCATCAGTTTTGTGGTGATGCATAATTATAGGGGTAGGAAGATTGGGAAAATAGTGAAGAAATGCATCTAAGAGTAGGGAATAGAAAAAAAAAAAAAAGTTTCCACAATCACCGTGGATAATACTAATTCGAAAGACGTTGCAATTGGTTACTTGAGGGAAAAACTTTTAAGAGAAAAGTTATTGATATTAGACGAAGTGTTTTGCACATGAGATGCACGGCTCATTTATTAAATTTGATTGTAAGAGATGACTTGACTACGATGTGTGACTCTATTGCACGTATCCAATATGTTGTTAGGTATGTGAGGAGTTCTCCCATGAGAGCCAAAGCATTTCAATCCTGCATTAAGAGTGAATGGATCACTTATAAGGGTTTGATTATTCTTGATATTGCCACTAGATGGAATTCTACTTATCTCATCTTAGACACTGCCATAAAATTTAGAAAAGCTTTTAAAATAATAGAAGAAGATGATCTATCTTTTGCAAGTGAGCTTAACCACGAAATTCCTAAAGATGATGATTGAAAAAATGTTATCA
The DNA here is from genome assembly GCF_016545825.1 of Eucalyptus grandis. Taxonomy (NCBI): domain Eukaryota; kingdom Viridiplantae; phylum Streptophyta; class Magnoliopsida; order Myrtales; family Myrtaceae; genus Eucalyptus; species Eucalyptus grandis. Next base: position 29,209,833 of record NC_052618.1, on the reverse strand, counting down.
TTCTTTCAGAATTTCTGAAAGTGTTTTATGATGCCACCAATCGGATGTCAGAGAGTTCATATGTTACTTCAGATGATTATTTTGAAGAGATAATTTCGTTTTATATATATTTGAAAGTTGTGGCGGATGCTTCAGATCCTAAGCTTCAAGTTATGGGTATAGAAATGAAAGAAAAATTTGACAAATATTATGGAAACTTGGATAAAGTGAATATGATGATATTGATTGCAATTATGTTATATCCTAGAGCCAAGTTGAATTATGTGAGTTTTTTGTATGGACAAATTTATGATGATGAATTGAAAATTAAAGAGATGCATTACAAGGTGAATGACACATTAGAGCGTTTGTATGAATTTTATGAGCAATCTTCTCTTGTTTCAACTTCAAAGGATAGAAATTTTGTTTGCCATAGTTTGAGTGCAAGTAGTAGTGGTTCCAATACCGATGTGGGTGGTAATGAATGTATAAATAAGTATGACCAAGCTTGGAAGAAAATATTTTTGCACTCGAACGAATAAGAGTACAATGACAACAAATCCAAGCTTAATGAGTATTTTCAAGAAAAAAATAAAAAAGTTCTTGATCTTGACCTTTTGATGTGGTGGAAGATTGTTGACTCAAAATAAAACATCATTTCTTTGATGACTCGAGATATTTTATCTATTCCCATGACTACTGTTGCTTCAGAGTCAACTTTCAGTACATCAGGTTGTGTAATTGATGGCTTTCAAAGTTCTTTAACTCCTAAAGTAGTGAAAGCTTTGATTTGCATTCAAGATTAGTTAAGAGTCATTTGTGTACCGATTGATGTTGAAGAGTGCATCGAGAATGAAGAAAAATTTGAGTTGGGTAAGTGATGTTTATATATTTTAGATATTGTAATTCTTTTTGTATATCTAATAAGCAAATATTTTATTTAATCTATTCTTTTTCGTTTTTTTAGATATGGATTGTCTTAATGAGAAAATCATCGTCAGTAAATAGAGTTTACTAGTTAAAGCGGAATGAATATATGTGGTAAGTCCATTAGACTTCTCCATTTTTTTACCTAATTTGTATTATGCTTTATAGGGAAAAGAATAAAGAAAAGTTACAACCAAGCTGCATGGTTGTCTTCATCTTTTAAGAAAAGAATATATGTGTCGTAGTGGAATTTAACAATTAATCTCCTATTCTTTTCATCTTTTCTAGTGGAGAAGATCTTATCACGTATACTTTCTTCCTTTGAGGATTTGTTGCATATTTAGATATAATTCTTGCATTTTTGCAGTTGTTAGCAAAGCAATTTCCTTCTTGCTTAATATGAGTAAAGAAAGGACTTCTTTCTTTCCATGATTTATGATCAATTTCCCCTTTACTTTTAGTTTTGTTGTATTATCTTATGTTGTATGTATTTCATGAAAGGGCAATTCTTTCCAATGAATAGAGACAAGGGCAATTATGAAATGGTTGAGAGATATTCGTTTCACAACATCTGCTTCCTTGCATGGGGTACTAAATTTTGCTCTTCTTTTTTTTGTGCTAGATCCTGTCATGCTGGCAAGGCCTTTGATGATAACGCATGATTATATACTTGTTTATTGATGCATGATTTACACTTGTTTATCAGCCCCCCTCTCCCTCATTTGTGTAATGTGATTCAAATTTTAAATATGAAGAATTATTTGAACAATGAATGTAGGGATAAGTGCAATAGAAGTTCTAAAACTTGTAACGAAAATACAATTGAGTCCTAAAACTTGTAAAAAATGCAATCAAGTCCTAAAACTTGTCAAATTGGTTTAATTAAGTCCTAAAATTAATACCGTCAACCATTTTAATGGAAAATGTTGACATGGCGTGGACGTGGTATTTAAAATGAATTTTAATTTTCCATGTGGCTTTTTAAAATGATTTTTTATTCAAATTATATTTAAAAACTAGAAAAGAAAAGATAAAATTTATTTAAAAAACAAAACAGTTCAAAAAAAAAAGAATAAAGAAAATGGCAATCACTTCATCACCGCCTATCGCCGGAGGGGCCGGTGACGATCACATGAAAAAACCCCAAACTTTGCAAACTGTGACACATTTATCCCATTAAGGACATTTTCGTCTTAATCTTTATGTTTTTTTTTTCTTTTTCTTTTTTTTTTTTCTTCTCTCTGCTGGCATCGGGCAAGGGCTGCCCTCACTAGCGTTGGGTGAGGGTCGCCTTCGCTTGGGCTGGCTAGGGCCGCCCTCGCCGGTGTTCGGCGAGGGCGACCTCGGCTAGGTTGGGTGAGGGCCTCCCTCGCCCGATTTGGCGAGGGCCGATGCAGGCGAGGGTGGCCCTCACTCGACGCTAGCAATGAGTGCCATCACCAAACTCAGGCAAGGGGTGCCCTTGTCAGTGTCAGGCGAGGATGCCCTTGCCGGATCTAGCGAGGGAGGCCCTCGCCCAACGACGGCGAGGGCCGCCCTAGCCGGCCCAGGCGAGGGCAACCTCGCCCGACGTTAGCAAGGGTGGCCCTCACTGGATGTCGGCTTCCCTTCACCAGCTCCGCCATGACCGGCGAAGGGAAGAAAGAAGAAAAAAAAAAAAGAAAAAAGTTTTTAAAAGTAAAAAAAAAAAAAAAAAAAAAAAAACCAAAATGCTCCTATGATTTAGAATAAATGTGTCACACAAATGAAAGTTAGGGTTTTTTGTGTCACAAAAAAAAGTTTGGGGTAAATGTATCACAGTTAACAAACTTCGAAGTTTTTCATGCCACAAAAAAAAAAAGTTTAGGACAAATTTGTCACTTTGGGCAAAGTTTGGGGTATTTGGTGGTTTTTTCTCTTTTAAGTAAGGCCCAAAATAAGTTTGTTTCTCAGAAGAGTTTAAGAAAAACTTTTACTGAAATATGGCATTAAGATGACAAAGTTAGTCTCAAATAAGCATTAGCTCACCGACTAGCCAAGTCTTTGCCGATTGGCTAGCATGTGCTACCAATGTAATGACCCAGTCCCACGATGGTAGGAAGTGGTCATCAAGGCCAAAAGGCTTGATGAGGAGCAGCACCTAACAGGCTTGTAAGATGGCGAATGGAGCAAAAATGAATTAAATTGTGGACCAAATGGGGGAAGATTGACTCTGAATATGTATGTGAAAACTGGAATTAACTTACGGATGCGCTTTTTAATATAACAGTAGGCTTTGCTTTGGAACTCCAAGTTAAGCGAACTCGAGTTAAAGCAATGCTAGAATGGGTGACCTCCTTGGAAAGTGCCTACTTATGTGCCAAAGGATAACACCATGAGGCTCAGTATAGGATGGGTTAAACCAGACAATATCTCGAGTGAATTAATCCAAGAATGTCACAATATGGTGTCAGAGCTAGACCCCCCTCTAGTAGGTGTATTGGTTTAGGGACAAACAACACGAAAGTTGGTGGGTCTCTACCCAGTCTGACGAGAGTGGGGAGTGGTTGCTAGGGTCAAAGGGCCTAAACAATGAGTGGCTCTAAGCAAGATTCTAACATGGCCAATAGAGTAGGAATGAATTGAACTATGGACCAAACATGAGGACACAAATTTTGGAATATATATGTGAAAATTGAAATTAGTTAATGGAGATGCCCTTTGACGTAACGACAAGCTTTGTTTCAGAACTCCAAAGTCAAGTGAGTCCAAGCAAGAGCACTACCAAGATGGGTTACTTCTTAGGAAAATGCTTGCTCGTACGCTGAAGGACAAAATCATAAGGCTTGGTATGGAATGGGTTGAAGTGAACAATATCTCAAGTGAGTTAATATAGAGATATCACAACCAAGCTATGCCCAAGGTTCCGCCAATTTTTTTTTTCCTTTCTTATTCTTTCTTATTTGTTTTTTTTTCTTTTTAGTTTCTTTTCTTTTGTTATATTTTTCTTTCTCCTTCCTTCCACCGACGACTCACCTGACACTTTTTCTTTTTCTGTTTTTTTTCTTACTTTTTCATTTTCCTTGGTCCAAAGAAAACAAAAAGAAAAAGAGAGAAAGAACAAAGAAAAATAAAAAAATGCTATTGGATGAAAATGCCCTTGGCTATGACTTGGAAAGTGTTGCATGAGTTGAATGTGCTTGTTGGCGATGAAGATTTAGCTTGCGAGTGAGCTCAGCATCTTATTTGAGACTAATTTTGGCACCTTATAGCCTCATTTAAAATTTTGGGCCCTCTTTGTAAGAACATTTTAATCCAAATAAAACGAAAAAGAAAACAAAAAGAAAAAGAGAGAAAGAAGAAAGAAAAATAAAAAAATGCTATTGGATGAAAATGCCTTCGGCTATGGCATGGAAAGTGTTGCGTGAGTCGAATGTGCTTGTTGGCGATGAAGATTTAGCTGGCGAGTGAGCTTTACTTCTTATTTGAGACTAATTTTGGCACCTTATAGCCTTCATTAAAAATTTTGGGCCCTCTTTGCGGGAGCATTTTAAATAAGGCATGAAATAAGGTCATTTTCTTAAAAAAGAGTTCGAGATGAACTTTTACTTAAATAAAGTATTGAAATGACAAACTTAGTCTCAAGACCAAGGGCATTTCCATCCAAAAGCTTCTTCTTTTTTTGGTGTCCTTTCTTTTTGTTTATTTTTCTTTCTCTTTCCTTCCACAGGTGGCTTACACGACACTTTTTCTTTTCTTTTTCTTTTTCTTTCTTTTCTATCTTTTCATTTTCCCCGGTCCGAAGAAAAGAAAACAAAAAGAAAAAGAGAGAAAGAAAAAGAAAAGAAAGAAAACTAAAAAAAAAAATGCTGTGGGATGAAAATGCCCTAGGCCATGGCTTGGAAAGCGCCGCATGAGTCAAATGTGTATGCGGGCAACAAAGATTTAGTCGGTCGGTAAGCTTTAGATCTTATTTGAGACTAAGTTTGGCACCTTATATCCTTATTTGATATAAGATTCACTTTGGGCTGTCTTTTGAAAAATAATCTCACCATCAAACCTTATTTGAAATTTTCCCTTACTTTGCCCTATTTATCATCATGTTGAGAGTGGAGAGGCCACAAGAAAGGGTAAGAGACAAGAAATCAAAAGAGACCGAGAAAGTCGTCGTGCGGAATAATTGGCGAATGGATCAGGAATGGCTCTTTTACTTACAAATCACTTGACAAGTCATATGTATGGACTTGGGATTTTACAGCAATATAGGGAATTTCTCGTGCTGCAAGCCCTCTCAAGGGCTAGACGAACAAGCATACAAGCATAGTTGTGAGGAAAAATTAAGATAATATACGAATTGTGAGGAAAAATTAATACTGCAATATACAAGCATACAAGATTGATATAATGTCCCATCCTTGGAGAAGCATAGTTGGTGCACAGCATTATCACTGATATAACAAGCTAGGCTGAGATTAACGTCCATAAAGGATCTCCAAACACTGGCAATCCATTATCACAGTTCAAAACTAATCTGCAGAGCATAATCTACGCACACTGTAGTTTGGCATACTAATCCTTGCTCTAGTCGGAGAGATCCTCCAGACCGATACCGTCGCTTGGATCGCTAGGTCCGTCAACACGCTCATTATCATCATACAGTAAATGTTTCTCTTTGCATGTTTGAGTCTGCCTGGTGTTCTCGTCAGAATTCAAAAAATCCATGATACTGATGCTGTCGCTCGGAGAATTTGGTATATGACAACAGCTATCGCTATGTCCATCAACGTGCCAATTATCACCACAACACGAAGGTTGTTCTTTGCCCATTTGAGGCTGCTGATCAGGAATAGGCACGTTCCAGTCTGGTAAACCAGCATTCAACGTCTCAGTTGGATGGTCAGATTCAATAGTAACTCCTGGAATTGCCTGAGCGAAGAAAAACCGAAAAAAAGAATGAACATACAGTATTCGAGCCTTAGTGTAGTTAGATGTATCTCAGATCATATGTTGCTTTGTATCAACCAAATTTGCTCACCTGCGCACTATTCAGATGGCTGCTTAAATCGGTTGAAGCACTGGCAGTTGCCGACTTTGCTTCCTTACTTTTCCTGTTAATTATGTGACAGAGAACCATCGCTGTCTATAAAGACAAAATGATACCGGTGATGAGTTTCACGGTTAAGAAAACCAAAACTCTATTGTTGCACAAAAGTACATTATGCATGAGATACATCACGCATCACTTATCAAAACTGAAGTAATATGAATTTCAAGAAAAAATTGCCCCCTTCGTTGCGGCAGAATCACTTTATTTTTGGCAATCTAACCCTCAGTAGTCACTGGAATTTGAACTTAAAATGATTATTGGTAAGTTTCGTTTCTTTACAAAATACAGTGGGAAAAGTTCTGACTTGCGAAAACCAATGTTCAAAGTACAGCGGCATTAAAGGTAAATCGCACTTGAATTATGGCACAATCATGAACTCACAAAGCTAGAAAACCTCAAGAAGCTGAATGAGGAACATATCTAGAGAAATGAAATCAATTTTACCTGCACTTGTAACCATGTTAAAGATGCTAAATTAGGGGAATCAAAAGAAGAGAAGTCGAGTACCGGGTCCAAAATTTCACTATCTGAATCATCTGTATTTAGGTGATATTCATGCATGGCCACATCAGTCCTGGGGCCCCTTGGTTGTCGACCTTCATAGTAAACAAAAATCCTCTTGGTCCCCATCGGCTTACTGGTGTCTGGTGCTCGGATAACACGCTTTTTACTTGTCTCTTTCCAAAATCCCAACTGGGTCTTCCTCTTACGACCACGGGGACAAAAGAAGAAACACTCGCGTCCATCCGACGATTCACTAGAAAATCCTACAACCAAAGATTGTTTACCCGTTATTTTACTGAAGTCTTATTGGCAACTACCAATTAGCATCCAACCATGAGAAAACAGAGAAATAGAGAATTCTAAGAACTAAATGTAACTTACCATCGTATAGCAGAAATAAATCCGCAGGCTCCCAGTCGTAGATATATACCTCGGGAATAGCGCTAGCTTCCAATTCTCCTTTGAGCTTCTTTTTCAAGAAATGACCAACGAGTTGCTCCTCCGTCGGTTTGAATCCGTATCCCACCTGCCGCTCCTCCATTGATCCTGCCATGCTATATTCCTGCTGTCTCAAATTCAATTCTGCAATGGAAAGAAGAGGAGAAGAATAGAGAATGGGACAAGTGAAATAAGCAGAGGAAGAGAATACAAACACAGGAAACAAGAGTCTGCTCTTGGCTCGGCTTGGCTTTGCTTGAGAGTGCTAGCTCCAAACCCTTCCAAGTGGTTCAATTTATGTACACAAGAAAAAAAGTAATTTCGTTTAGCTTGATAGAGAAGGTAAATACTGTTCAAATGGATCCCACCTCAAGTTCAAGACGACGAAATTTCCGCTAAGAACAGCTTCTTCGAAGTCCACAACGCCGATTAAAAAGGGTTAGCAGGACCCATGTGGTCGTTGTAGTCAAATGGAAAAAGAATGAAAGCTTATAACTACATGACATGCATGCATGAATGCGCATGTGATTGTATAAAGTTGAATGGCGCTTCCTCAGCGAAGAAGACTCCAGAATTTTATGCATGTAACCATGCATGCAGACCATGATATGAAGATGTCTCAAGCGTTTCCTTGGTGAAGAAGATTCTAGAATCCCAAGTGACGTGCACCGTTTGAGCAATGACGTTGAAAGTAAAAGAGATAAGAAGATTCTCGTTAGTACGATTTCCAAGCACGATTGATTCTCTTCATATATTATATGCATCTTTACCTTCCGGAGTGTAGACTTTGGGGGCAAAGGTTCAAAAGGGCAGATTCGTTCTCTTTAGAAAAACTTAGATGCGTGTTCTTGACTCAAAAGTTTAGCTTATTATCAGAATTTAGAATCTTTATTAGTGTAAACCGTTTTATATAGTTGCCACTGGATGTGAGTTACATATCTAATTTTTATGTATGCGTCCCGTCTTTCTGATGATTATCAATATTGAATTTTGTTCATTACCGGTGGGTTTGACAATTTGTTGATTCTATCAGGCAATTAATTGCCGGCCTTATATTAACTAGTAGGTATTGTTCGAAGGAATATATTAGTAACTTTTCCATTAAAGCAGGTAAATAGCATCAAGGTAATAAGCTTTGGGTTTGATATATTTCCATAAGTTGGTAGATTAGATTATGCCTCCGAAATTAGAAGAGGATTGACAAATGTTCAAACAAAGTAAGTATATCCACATGTGTGTGAATTTAAATTGGCAAAATATGTGTCAAGTTTAAGCCCATTAAACCAAAACCTAACTTAAAATAAAGTTCCTGAAAGGCTAGAAATTCGAGTTATGTCCGTGTTTGGAGGAATTCTATCGTGCTGTACCCAAAAGCATGGATTTTTATCTCATGCTAATAAATCTCAACAGGTGTTGGTGTTAAAAATCTGTTAGTGAAAAAAAAAAATGATAGTTGACTACTTTTCTAGTAACTTTATAGTAACTTACAGACACTTCTGTGAAATTACAAATTTATAATTTGTAAATTAGCAATTTTATACTAACTTACCAACTTTTATTTACATAAGCTAGTGACGTTTTTAATTTTTAACTCTTATATGAAATTCGCAACCTGAATTAGAAGCACTTACCAGCCTTTTTTATATTGAATCGACGATTATTTTTGTGTTGCCAACTCTTATTTTTATTACTTATCAATTTTTTTTTTTTTGCATACTCTTTAAACTTTTCCATTGAATCACCAACTTTCATTTGCCTTGTTAATAACCACTTACCTTTACTAATTCCATTTAATGACTCAAAATTTTTCTAGCATTGACTACCATGTAGTATTAGATTACAAATTCTCATTTGAGTTATTTACTGATGTTTATTTGATTTCTTTAATTCGCCAATTTTTGTCACTTGGAAACCTTTATTACATTACTTAATTAGCAATGCCTTGAATTTACAATTTCTTTAAAAAGTACTAGCCTTAACAACCCACAAAAAAAAAAAAAATTATTAACCTTTGTTTTAGTATTTATCAACTTTTCTCCAATTAAGTTGTCAACTGGCTTTGGATTACCAACTTCCATTTGAGTTATTTAGCAAGTTTATTTTTCTTTTAACTTCGCCTTAAATATACAAACTCTTATATAGCATTACTAAAGTTAATCCAATTAAAGTATCAACTAGTTTTGGATTATCAACTATCACATTAATTACCAATGTTTAAATGGTTTTATTAGTTTAACCGCTCTTATCTAGGGTTACTTAATCAGGAACAAATTGGCAAGTCACTCAAATAGAGGCAGACTGATAGAACAAAAGGGCATCAACGTGTCCCCCGAAAATCTGTAGCAATTCTGCAGAAGTATGAGCCTCACGAATCTGAAACTGCAATCAACGCGCTTATAGATGCTTGGTGCGCTTTACATTGCGTCACTCAAGGAAGAAAACCAAGCAACGGAATGGAATGGACAAATCCGAAGCCGTGGTTCGTGAGCTGAGGCAAAGTCTCCTGCTGAATCACGACCACGACCACGACCACGAAAACGAACTCCACCATCACTCTCACCATTTCTATGCACATCTCTATCTTCTGCATCACCATTTCTTTTTCCTAAATATGTGGCTTTTTTTATTCTCCATTTTTATTTGTAATTTTACATTTTTATAGCTAACCTATTTGCTGATGTGGTGCCCATTGTTGCACTACCATGCCAAAAACAATATTAGCAAGCATCGCGTTGTAATTTGGCATGTCAAATCAGCAAATTGGTCGATAGAAAGACTTAATTACACCAGGTTGAATATGTCTAGTACTTGCTTGCTTATTAAGCCTAACATTTTAGACTTTTGGTACAAATATCTCTTTACATTACTAACTATACCAGTGAAGTCTACAACATACTAATTCTTTTGCACCTTGATAAATTCATCATGGTGAATTACTGGCTGAGCTATTAAAATTTGAAAGAAGTCGGTAATTTAAGGAGATATTGGCTAATTCCTTATAGAGATAATATTTTACTAACCATACTTGTAAACTTTCAAAAAAGTTGGACTGGTCTAGTTGGATATGTTATTGAATCCATTATTATGTTACTAGTTTACTAATCGAGCCTGTCAAATGTTAAAGAAGTTGGTTATTCACTAATTTATCGAGATGTTTGCTAAATTCATTATTAGGTTGTTCTTTTACTAACCGACTTGTAAAATTCAAAAGAAGAAGGTATTAAATATTTTGTTAAATGTTGTTGGGGCTAAAAAATACAACCTAAGAAGGGTGAATAGGTTGTGGTGAATAGATTGTTTTGAAATACTTTGATTTTTTTTTTTTTTTGAAAAATGTTAGCAACTTTGGAAGGATCAAGTCGAGTGGATATTTCAAGTAGCGTGAATCAAGTTGAGTGCTAATGCAAGCAAGAGTAAGAAAAATAGGAGCACACGATAATATATAGTGGTTTGACTTATCTCTAAGCTTCTAATTTCACTATCCAGACTAATAGCCACAAGCTGGATTGGATTGCACTAGTAATATGCTAGACAAGTTACAATTAGCAAACATCAATCCTATTACATAATATATCACATTATAAGGAGTCAAGTGTTACTATCACTCTATACACTTGATCTTTTGCATGATTACAAGTCAATAAGAATGCTACAATGAAGATCTTTAAGAGAATTAAACACTTCTAGCCAAGAGCACACCTTTCAACAAATTTTTGGATTCTATTTATTGTGCATCTAACATTTTGGCTTCAACAATCTTCTCTTAAATAAGTATCCTCAATCTTCTAGTTGGAGATGTCTTAGAGAAGCAAATGGCCATTAGAGTTCCATAGGTGTTGCTGTCCAAAGATAGAACTGCCCATACAGTCTTTCTTCCTGAACATTTACTAGGGGTGTGCATGGTCCGGGCGAGCGGTTCCCGACCTAGAACCAGGAACCGCCTGCTAAGGACTAGTTTTGAAAAATTGGAACCGGGATCCACCCGTTTGTTGCATGGATCCACCCGGGAACCAGACCGCCGGTCTGGTCTGATTTTTGGGTGGATCATTGAACCGATCTTGACGCAAAACAATTTTAGTTTTCAACATAGAACGACTACATGACATCAAAGCAAGCCAAAAAAACAAAAACCAAATTTAAGTACGTGGAACAAAAATTCATTTGTTGCAACTATAAATGCAACCAATGAAGGAATGGATGTACGTAAGTTGATATAGAGGCGGAGAGAGTAGTAAGTGTTTGGGAAAAATGGGTCTCTCTTAAAGCTATGAACTGGACATATCTCAGGTTCAGCAAAATATCACAAGTCGCACAGACAAATCAAAGGAGGTGAAATGAGGCACCATCCAAACATAGGAAAACAAAGGAAGTACAACTAAACAAGACTTTATTGAATACATCACCTTCATCATTATATTAATAAATAAACTAAACAACCAAAAAGCATAAGAATTCCCCAATATTCAGCTTTGTATTCATCCTACAGCAAAACAATTGCCACAAAACAATTGCTTTGTATTCAGTTTTAGTAATTTTTTTTTAATATTAAAAGGGAACCGGTCCTGGTCTGGGCGGGTGGGCGGGCGAATCCACCCATGGAAACCGGTTCCCAAAAATTGGAACCGGGAACGGACCGGTTTCCTCAAGACCGCCGGTTTCGAGCGGTTCCGGTCTGGTTCCGGGCGGTGGGCGATTCCTGGATATTTTGCACACTCCTAACATTTACAAGCTAGCCCGAAATGGCTTCTACTACTGTCTTATCACTAATGCTTTCAAAAGTATGACAGAAAGCCCGTTTCCATTTCTTAGAGGTCTTTCAATTCTTTTGTATGCATTTCCAAGTGACATCAGCTATATCAAACTTCTACATGGTCGTTGCTCCAACATCACCGACAACATAATTTAGCATTGACATAAACATTGTTATCATTTGGTCTTTTTAGTTTGTTCGTGCTGTTTGCGAACAAAACAAATTCGTGATTTTTTGCTTTTGTGGATATCAATTCTATCTTTTGTATAATATCACAAACATCTGCAAACATCTTAATAAATATTATATTAAGGATAGTTTGAGGATCATCAAAATTCTTTGAAATATTTCTCAATGTTGGTAAAATTCTCTATTGTGTTGGTAGTTTAAGACATGAACTTATAAATTTCAAAGTGGGTAACTTATTAATTTAATGGAATGTGGTAATTCTTTATAAATTTGATATTTTACTAGAATTTCAAGGAAATAGGCAATTTACAAATTTATTGAGATGATAGTAAATTCCTTGTATTGCTGGTATTTTACTAATAACAGTTGTGAAATTTACAAAAAAGTTAGTAACTTGCTAATTTATTTAAATGTGGGTAAATTTCTTTTAGGGTTGGTGTTTTCCTAATTAAAAAAGTAACAATTCAATGAAGGTGATAAGTTCCTAGCTTATTATATTGTCAATATATATTCATAATATTGGTAATTTTCATATAATACTGGGTAGACTTTTAGAAGAGTTAGTAATTTATTGATTTAATTTGAAAGTTGGTAAATTCCTAATAGTGCCAATAATACAGTAACAAGTGACCTACCATTCAAGCTACCTATTATACTTTCTTTACCAACCATATTAGAAGTTTACAAGGAATTTCAGAAATCCACCAACTATAAAAAAAAATAAACAATTAAAAAAAAATTCCAGCTTTTTCTACGATTGGACTCTAGACTCGTCCCCTTTAATGTGCTCAATCAGAGGGTCAGCAAGGCTTCTTAATTTTTAGAAGTTACCAACAATTTCAAAAGTGTAGCGCTATTTCCACTCCCTAAATGACCAAATCCATCCCTCCATTTATGCTGAGAAGACAAAACTGCCAACAATCTTTCACTGCAGTTTTAGGAAATGACCCCACTCCTTCACTTTTTTTCTATTTTTATTTAGGAAAGTTACCATAATTAAGCATTTCACGAATTTTGTTTTTAGTGTATTAAAGGAAATGAATTCTTAGATGATCCTATAATGTTTTACATGCTTCGTGTAAAATTATCTTACTAATAGTAAGGAAAGAAAAACATTCTTTGATATAGAATAAAATTGAATAGTCTATTTTTCATCATTGATTTTATAACAACATATCTATTTTTTGTCCCTCTTATATCGGAAACTTACTTTCTTTATTAATTTTAGTAGTCTAAGATATATAAAGTCTCTTTATAAACTAAGTCAAAAATTTTATATTTTTCCTTGCTATATTGGCAAGATATTTTTATATAGAGTATACAATACATTAGAGGAATATCCAGGGATACACTAAAAACATTATGCACAATGAGGCATCTTGAATAGTTTTCAGTAAACAGTTCATGGATGATATTAATTTTTGTCAATCCAACATTATGAAATTTCATCGGCATTTTCAAAGAAAATTTCTTACTTTATGCAATATTTTGATTTAACTGAATTTCATCTACTTAACAATTTATCCATAAATTTAATCGACAATGTAGAAAAGAAGCGAGTTTTTTCTTTCGGGGGGAAATTTCGGTTTTGACAAAAGAAAATTTTATTGAAGCAATATCTTACAGTTGAAAGAGACATTGTGCCTTTAATATACTTGGAAGATCTATATTAAAAAAAACTAAATATATGAAATTCTTAACTAATGGTAGGTAATAAATTTGAGACCACTGATTTAAATGCAATTAAGTGTAGATCGTAATTTTGTATTTTTAATGAAGATTGGGTGGATTTAGTTATATAAAGGGTGAAAATAATGCCACCCTTTCGGAAATCCACCCACTATAAAAAAGTTTCTAGCTTTTCTTGTGACTGGACCCTAGATTTGTCCCATCTAATGACCTTAATCATAGATTTGGCAAGGCTTCTAGATTTCAAAATTGTCCTCCATGCATACGAGGAAGTCAAGACTTGGACCTTGGAGTATTAAAACTTAGCAAAGGGGACACTTGAATGCCAAAAATTAGGAAATGTACACTTAAATGTCAAAATCAGAGCAAAATAGATTAGTTAAGTGCTCATGGTGAATAAATTGAGCCAAAATATTGACGTGATGTCTTTTCGGCGAGACAAGTTTAAAACAATGTCGTTTTACATGCCGACGTGGCTAGATAAGCTGAAAACAATGTCATCTTGCACGCTAACATGGTTAGGTAAGCTAAAAATGACGTTGTTTTGCCTCGAATTCGATTTTTTTAATATAAATATTAATTAAATTAAGTTTAGCCCTCACCTTCTACAATCTTCATCATCTTCCTTTTATTTTTAAATTTAGTTTTAAATTAGGAAGAAGATGAAGATTGTAGAAGGTGAGGGCTAAATTAAATTTAATTAATATTTATATTAAAATTCAAAAAAGAGGCAAAACAACGTCATTTTGGCTCTTCTTTGCTGACTTAACTCTCCGGCGAACCATGTAGGTGAGTATATTATTAAAAAAAATGCTATGTAGGATTTACGGCACTGTTTGCCAAAATTGGTACTTAAATATCCCATTTTTCAAAGAAAGTGGTACTTATGTGTGTCTTTCGTAACTTTTGGCACTAAGTGTCTTCTCATAGGTGCCAAAAGTTTTGGCACTTGTATTGTACTTCTACTAGAAGAAGTCGAAACATACAAAGCATGTTAATATGACATTAGCTTGATTCATGAACCGGAAATGATAACTCAATCTACAATATCACTTCAATTGATCCTCTGATTTACTTTTCATGATTCTAGAGATTGAGTGTTGACCTGATAGGGTGTCATTATCAATGCAGTTTTCCTCATTTTTACATAAAATTTGCTTTTTATATTCCATTGATAGTCATAATCAATAAAGTCATGCACATAAGTTGGGTCAAAAAGTTGGATGTTTCATTACTTCATTATGATCGAAATCATGCTTTATTTTATGGAAAAATGGCTTCCAAATGACATTGATAGCGAGGTAGTGACTTGGCTATAGTTGAAATCATGCTTTTTTTTGGTGAGAAGTTGTGAGAGATCCTACCATCCCGATAACACTAAATGCGAGGTCATGCTTACTAATCGCCTTTAATTTTCAATTAATACTCATAATCATATCATACACATAACAAACATCTAAGGCTGCTCGTTTTCTTGGTTCTTTCTTTAGCTTTGTTGG
The DNA here is from genome assembly GCF_016545825.1 of Eucalyptus grandis. Lineage (NCBI taxonomy): Eukaryota > Viridiplantae > Streptophyta > Magnoliopsida > Myrtales > Myrtaceae > Eucalyptus > Eucalyptus grandis. The sequence goes on along the minus strand of NC_052618.1, from coordinate 29,194,793 downwards.
TGATAGCACGGTCTCGCCCTTGGAGAAGAGAGGAGAGGCAATGAGAAAGAAATACTTTGTGGGAATATTTTAAATAAGCCCAAAATAAGGTTGATTTCTCAAAAAAAGAGTTTGAGATAAACTTTTACTTAAATAAGGCATTAAAATGACAAACTTAATCTTAAATAAGGTGTTAAGCTCACTGACTTTGCTGGCCAGCTAGTTTGGGCTATCGAGCCATGGCTAAGGGCATTTCTATTCAAAAGCTTCTTTTTTTCCTTGTTTTTTTATAAATGTTTTCGTTATCTTTCTAGGTTCTTTTCTTTTGTTTTATTTTTCTTTCTCCTTCCTTCCATTGATGACATGACACTTTTTCTATTCTTTTTTCTTTTTCTTTCTTTTCTTTCTTCTCCGTTGTCCTCAATCCAAATAAAACAAAAAGAAAAAAGAGATCAAGAAGAAAGAAAAAGAAAGAAAAAAATGCTCCTAGACAAAAATGCCCTCGGCCATGGGTTGGAAAGTGTCGAATGTGCTCATCAACAACTAAGAGTTAGCTGGCCAGTGGGCTTTAGATCTTATTTGAGACTAATTTTGGCACCTTATAGCCTTATTTGGTACAAGATTCACTTTGAGCTCTTTGTGGGAGCAATTTAAATAAGGCCTACAATAAGGTCATTTTCTCAAAAAAAAAAGAGTTCGAGATGAACTTTTACTTAAATAAGGCATTGAAATGACAAACTTAGTCTCAAATAAGGGGGGTAAGTACACTATCAGTGCCAAAATTTGTGTACAACGCTCACTTCGATGCCAAAAGTTTATTTTGGATCATTTAAGTGCCAATAAATTTGAAAAATGATCATTTCAGTACCAACGCCGATCAAATTGGCTGGAAATCCGACGTGGCACTTTTTATTAATTTTTGAAGCTAACGTGAATTGTCGGAGAGTATAGTCAACATCCTAACAACAAAACGATGCCGTTTGGCATCTTTCCCCTAACTTGAAACCCTAATCCCCAAATTGAGAGAGAGAGAGAGAGAGAGAGAGAGAGAGAGAGAGAGAGAGAGAGAGAGAGAGAGAGAGAGAGAGAGAGAGAGAGAGAGAGAGAAGGCATGTCGTCTTCTTCTTTCCTAAAGAACAACACTAGCAGCGGCACTAGCAACGGCACCAGCAACGGCACCAGCGGCGGCGGTGACGCACCAACAACGGCACCTTCGACCCCTTTTCTTCCTCATTCTCCTCCTCCGCCCTTACCTCTTATTCTTCTTGCCACTTCTTGCTCAAGCAACAATCTCTATCTCTTCTCGCTCACTTGGTTGAGCAACTACGATGGTGGCCGAGCGACAGTGGTCGAGCGATGGCAGACGAACAACGGTGGCCGAGCGGCAAACGATAAAGAAACCCTAATTTCAATCCCTATATGAGCTATATCACGTTGTTTCTATGAGAATGTCCACGTTTGATGGCAAAACGACGTCGTTTCTTGAGGAGGATGGAAAACGACGTCGTTTTAAAGCCACCGCAACTTTTTTTAAAAAAAATATAAAAGCCACATAATTAATCTAGCCATAATCTCTCGCCGATTGCACCAAAGTGATCATTTTTTCTCTAATTTGGTACTTAAGTGATTTGACGGAAACTTTTGGTACTAAAGTGAGCTGCCGTACACAACTTTTGGCATTGATAGTGTACTTAGCCCCAAATAAGGCCTTGAACCCACTGATTAGCCAAATCTTTGCTGGCCAACTAGCATGTGCTACCGAGTCACGACCAAGGGTATTTTCGTCCAAAATATTTCTTCTTTTTTGTTTCCTTTCTCTTTTCTTTGTTCTCTTTATCTTTTTAGTTTCTTTTCTTTCATTTCATTTTTCTTTCTCCTTTCTTCACCAGAGCCTCACGTGACACTTTTTAGTTTCTTTTCTTTTGTTTTATTTTTCTTTCTCCTTTCTTCACCAGAGCCTCACGTGACAATTTTTCTTTTTCTTTTTTCTTCCTAAACAAAAATGCCCTTGGCCATCGCTTGGAAAGTGCCGCGAGAGTTGAATTTGCTTGCCAATGATGAAGATTTAGCTAGCCGGTGAGCTCTAGATCTTATTTGAGACTAATTTTGGCAACTTATAGCCTTATTTGACACAAAATGCACTTTCGATTCTCTTTGCAGGAGCATTTTGAATAAGGTAAAAAATAAGGTCGTTTCTCAAAGGAGTTCGAGATGGACTTTTACTAAAATATGGCATTGAAATGACAAAGTTAATCTCAAATAAGGCATTGACTTCACTGACTAGCTAAATCTTTGTTGGCTGACTGGCATGTGCTACCAATGTAATGACCCAGCTTGACAATAGTGGGAAGTGGTCGTCAAGGCTAAAGGGCTTGACGAGAAGCAGCACCTAGCAGGCTTCTGGAATGGCGAAGGGGATAGAAATGAATTGAATTGTGCATTAAGAATGATTCTAGAATATATATGTGAAAATTGGAATCAACTCATAGATGCCCATTTTGATGTAACGGTAAGCTTTGCTTTGGAACTCGAAGTTAAGCAAGCCCAACCTAGAACATTGCTAGGATGGTGACCTCCTAAGAAAGTGCCTGCCTGTATGCCAAAGGACAATATCATGAGGCTCGGTGTGGGACGAGCCAAAGCGGACAATACCTCGATTAAATTAATCCAAGGATGTCACAATATTGTTTCAGAACTGGACTCCCTCTAGTAGGTATATTGTTTTGTGGACGAACCACGCGAAAGTTGGTGGATCTCTACCCAATTTGACGCGAGCTAGGAGTGGTCGTTAAGGTTAAAGGGTCTGAACAATGAGCAACTCCAAGTAGGATTCTAAGATGGCGAATGGAATAGGAATGAATTGAACTGTGTATCGAATATGGGGAGACAATTTTTTGAATATATATGTGAAAACTGGAATTAACTAACAAAGATGCCTTTTAACTTAATGGCAAGATTTGCTTTGGAGCTCCAAAGTTAAGTGAACCTATGCAAAAGCACTACCAGAACGGGTGACTTATTGGGAAAGTGCTTGCTCGTAGCCAAAGGACAAAACCATAAGGGTTGGTATGAGATGGGTCAAAGCGAATAATACCTCAAATGAGTTAATCTAGAGATGTCACAACCAAGCTATGCCTAAGGTTCTATCTAAAAACTTTTTTCTTTCTTTGTTTCCTATCTTTTTCTTTCTTGTTTGTCTTGTTTTTCTTTTTAGAGTCTTTTCTTTCGTTTTATTTTTCTTTCTCCTTCCTTCCACCAACAACTCACGTGACACTTTAGAAAAGGAGGGAAAGAAGAAAGAAAAATAAAAAAAAAATGCTCTCGGATGAAAATGCCCTCTGCTATGGCTTGGAAAGTGCTGCGTGAGTTGAATGAGCTTGTTGGCAATGAAGATTAAGCTGGCCAGTGAGCTCTAGATCTTATTTAAGACTAATTTTGGCACCTTATAGCCATTGATTTAAAATTCACTTTGGGCCCTCTTCGCAGGAGCATTTTAATTAAGGCCTGACATAAGGTCGTTTTCTTAAAATAGAGTTCAAGATGCACTTTTACTTAAACAAAGCATTGAAAGGGCAAACTTATCCTCAAATAAGGCATTGAGCTCATTGATTAGCCAAATCTTTGCTGGCCAGCTAGCATGTGCTACCGACTCATGACCAAGGGCATTTCCATCCAAAAGCTTTGTTTTTGTTTCCTTTCTTTTTCTTCCTTCTTTGTACTCTTTTTCTTTTTAGTTTCTTTTCTTTCTTTTATTTTTCTTTCTCCTTCCTTCCACTGGCGACTCACGCGACACTTTTTCTTTTCTTTTTTCTTTTTTCTTTCTTTTCAATCATTTTTTTCCTTGATCCCAAGAAAATGAAAAAAGAAAACCAAAAGTAAAAGAGAGAGAAGAAAGAAAAAGAAAGAAAAAAAAATGCTCCGGGATGAAAACCCCTTGGCCATGGCTTGGAAAGCACTGCGTGAGTCGAATGTGCTTGTGGGCAATGGAGATTTAGCCAGCTGGTGAGCTCTAGATCTTATTTGAGACAAAGTTTGGCATCTTATAGCCTCATTTGATACAAGGTTCGCCTTGGGCCATCTCTGAGAAAATAATCTCACCGTCGAACCTTATTTGAAATTTTTCCTTACTTTGCCCTATCTATCATCATGTTGGGTGGTGCTGCCATTGAAGAGAGACGAGAGGCCACGCGAAAGGGTAAGAGGCAAGAAATCAAAAGAGACCGAGAGAGAAACCCGTCGTACGGAATAATTGGCGAATTGAGGAGGAATGGGTGTTTTACTTACAAATCACTTGACGAGTCATATGTATGGACTTAGGATTTTACAACAATGGAGGAAAGTCTCGTGCTGCAAGCCCTTTCAAAGGTTAGACGAATGGATATTGATGCATGACCAGTGTTGAGTAGATAAAATCAAGATAATACACGAATTGTGAGGAAAAATTAATTATACAATATACAAGCATACAAGATTGATATAATGTCCCATCCTTGGAGAAGCATAGTTGGTGCCCAGCATTATCACTGATATAACAAGCCAGGCTGAGATTAACATCTATAAAGGATCACCAGACGCTGGCAATCCATTATCACAATTCAAAACTAATCTGTAGAGCATAATCTACACACTGTAGTTTGGCATACTAATCCTTGCTCTAGTTGAAGAGATCCTCCAGACCATTACCGTAACTTGGATCGCTAGGTCCGTCAACATGCTGATTATCATCATACAGTAAATGTTTCTCTTTGCATGTTTGAGTTTGCTCGCTGTTTGCATCAGAGTTCAAGAAATCCGTGATACTGATGCCGTCACTGGGAGAATTTGGTATGTGACAACGGCCATCGCTAGGTCCATCAACATGCCAATTATCACCACAACACGAAGGTTGCTCTTTGCCCATTTGAGGCTGCTGATCAGGAATAGGCACGTTCCGGTTGTGTAAACCAGTATTCAACGTCTCAGTTGGATAGTCAGATTCAGTAGTAACTCCTGGAATTGCCTGAGCAAAAAAAAAAACTGAAAAAAAAAGCATGAACACACAGTATTCGAGCTTTAGTGTAGTTAGATGTATCTCGGATCATATGTTGCTTTGTATCAACCTAAAGTAACATTTGCTCACCTGCGCACTACTCAGATGGCTGCTTAAATCGGTTGAAGCACTGGCAGTTGCCGACTTTGCTTCCTTACTTTTCCTGTTTATTATGCGACAGAGGACCATTGCCGTCTATAAAGAAAATGATACCGGTGATGAGTTTCACAGTTAAGACAACCGAAACTCCATCGTTGCACGAAAAGTATATTATGCATGAGATACATCACGCATCACTTATCAAAACTGAAGTAATTTAAATTTCAAGAACAAATTGCCCCCTTTGTTGATGGAGAATCACTTTATATTTGGCAGTCTAACCCTCAGTAGTCACTGGAATTTAACCTTAAAATGATTATTGGTCAGTTTCGTTTCTGTACAAAATACAGTGGAGAAGTTCTGACTTGCGAAAACTAATGTTCAAAGTACAGCAGAGTTAAAGGTAAATCGCACTAGAATTATGGCACAATCATGAACTCACAAAGCCAGAAACCTCAACAAGCTGAATGAGGAACATATCTATAGATGTGAAATCAATTTTACCTGCACTAGTAACCATGTTAAAGATGCTCAATTAGGGGAACCAAAAGAAGAGAAATCGAGTACCGGGTCCGAAATTTTACTGTCCGAATCATCTGAATTTAGGTGATATTCGTGCATGGCCACATCAGTCCTGCGGCCCTTTGGTTGTCGACCTTCATAGTAAACCAAAATCCTCTTGGTCCCCATCGGCTTACTGGTGTCCGGTGCTCGGATAACACGCTTTTTACTCGTCTCTTTCCAATATCCCAACTGGGTCTTCCTCGTACGACCACGGGACAAAAGAGGAAACACTCGCGTTCATCCGACGATTCACTAGAAAATATTACAACCAAAGATTGTTTACCCGTTATTTTACCGAAGTCTTATAGCAACTACCTATTACCATCAAACCATGAAAAAATAGGGAAACAGAGAATTCCAAGAACTAAAAGTAAGTTACCATCGTATAGCATAAGTAAATCCGGAGGCTCCAGTCGTAGATGTATAGCTCGGGAATAGCGCTAGCTTCCATTTCTCCTTTGAGCTTCTTTTTCAAGAAATGACCAACGAGTTGCTCCTCCGTTGATTTGAATCCAGATCCCATCTGCTCCGCCTCCATTGATCCTGCCATGCTATATGCCTACTGTCTCAAATTTAATTCTGCAATGGAAAGAAGAAAAGAGTAGAGAATGAGAGGAGTGAAATAAGCAGAGGAAGAGACTACAAACACAGGAGACAAAGAGTACTCTTGGCTTGGCTTGGCTTTGCTTTGAGAGTGCTGGCTTAAACCCTTCCATGTGGGTCAATTTATAAACACAAGAAACAAGTAATTTCCTTTAGGTTGATGGACAAGGAACTAATGTTCAAGTGGATCCCACCTCAAGCTTAAGACGACGAAATTTCCGCTAAGAACAGCTTCTTCGAAGTTCACAACGCCGATTAAGCTGGGATAGTAGGACCCATCTGGTCGTTGTAGTCAAATGGAAAAAAATGAAAGCTTATAGCTACATGACATCGTACATGCATGGATAAGCACGAGATGGCATGAAGTTAAATAGCGTTTCCTCTGTGAAGAAGACTCCAGAATTTCATGTATGCAACCATGCATGCAGATCATGATATGAAGATGTCTCAAGCGTTTCCTCAGTGAAGAAGATTCTAGAATAACAAGTGACGTGCACTGTCTGAGCAATGACGTCAAAAGTGAAAGAGATAAGAAGATTCTCGTTAGTACGATTTCAAAGCACAATCGATTCTCTTTATATATTATCTTTACCTTAAGTCCTGAGCAGGACTATAAAAGGCTCCAGCCATCAGGCAGGCTGTCCTCCCCCCCAAGGAGAGGGAAGTGGGTCCCTGGATGGGGTTTATATCTTAGGGAGTTCCCCAGAAAAACTCCCAAGGAACAAGCCCGGGGAGGGCAATGAAGACAACCCAGGGGAATCGAAGCCCCTGGGGGTGAGCCGAGCCTCCCCCCCGAGCCCAAGTTTGGACCTGAGCAGGTCCTTAAAGTGCTCCCTCCTGAAATGACCATTCCGGGAGGTCTTCCCCTCACAAGCCATTTACAGGCAAGTGAGGGGGAAGTATGGGATAATGGTCCCATTGGGTAACCCGGCCAAGCCTTTCACGGGGTTAGGGACCCACCTTGGATCCCCGTGAAGCCCGGTCTCCTAGCTCTACTAGGCAGGGTTCAGGGAAATGACAAGGCCCGGCAGGGTTCAGGGAAATGACAAGGCCCGGTCTCCTAGCTCTACGTGCACTGTCTCGAGCAATGACGTCAAAAGTGAAAGAGATAAGAAGATTCTCGTTAGTACGATTTCAAAGCACAATCGATTCTCTTTATATATTATCTTTACCTTCTGGAGTGCAGACTTTGGGGAGAAATGTTCAAAAGGGCAGACTCATACGCTTTAGAAAAACTTAGATGCATGGTCTTGACTCAAAAGGTTACCTTATCATCAGAATTTAGAATCTTCATCAGTCTAGACTGTTTTATGTAGTCGCCATCGGATGTGATATAAGTGCAAATGTTTAGTTACATAACTAATTCTTATGTATAAGTCCCATCTTTCCAACAATTATCAATATTGAATTTTGTTCATTATCGGTTGGTTTGATAATTTGCCGATTCTATCAGGCAAATATGGCATCAAGGTAATAAGCTTTGGGTTTGATATAATTCCATAAGCTGGTAAATTAGATTATTCCTCTGAAATTAGAAGAGGATTGATAAGTGTTCAAACAAAGTGAGTATATCCATATGTGGATAAATTCAAATTGGTAAAATATGTGCCAAGTTGAGCCCATTAAACCAAAGTCTAACTAAAAATAAAGTTTGTGAAAGGCTAGAAATTCGAGCTATGTCCGTGTTTGGCGGAATTCTATTGTGCCGTGCCCAAAAGCATGGATTTTTATGTCATGCCAATAAATCTAACACTTCTGTGAAATTACAAAAGTATAATTTGTATATTAGCAATTTTTTACTAACTTACCACCTTTTATATACATAAGTTAGGGATGTTTTTAATTTTTGAACTCTTATATGAAATTGCCAACCTGAATTAGAAGGACTTACCAACTTTTTTTTTATTGAATCGTCGATCAATTTTGTGTTGCCAACTCTTATTTGCATTACTAAACAATTTTTTGTTATTTTTGTATCCTCTTTAAACTTTTCAATTGAATTGCCAACTTTCATTTGCCATGTTAACAACCACTTACATTTACTAATATCCCATTATGACTCAAAATTTTCTACCATTGATTACCACGTAGTATTAGATTACAAACTCTCAATTTGAGTTATTTACCGATGTTTATTGATTTCTTTAATTTTCTAATTTTTATAACTTGGAAACTTTTAATTACATTACTTAATTAGCAACGCTTGAATTTACCCATTTCTTTGTAAATTACTAACCTTACTAAAAAAAAAAATTATTGACCTTAGTTATAGTATTTATCAACTTTTCTCCGTTTGAGTTCATTAGGTAGCTTTGGATTACCAATTCTCATTTGAGTTATTTAGCAAGTTTTTTTTTTTTTTTTAAACTTTGCCTTAAATATACTAACTCGTTTCCCTAATTAAATTATCAACTAGTTTTGGATTATCAACTATCAATTAATTACCAATGTTTATTTGGTTTTATTAGTTTAACCGCTCTTATCTTGGGTTATTTAATCAGGAACATATTGGTGAGTCATTCAAATAGAGGTTGGTAATTTTATAGAATTGTTTATTAGCTTAAGGAGTTTGTAAGAAATGCAAATCAATTTTGATTAGATAAGAGAAGTTTTTGTTATGTCGAGATAAGAAAAGGTAGTAATTTTAAAACCAAAATCTAAACAAAATAACTAAATAGTCTCGCAAAGTTAGCATGTATGTTAATCATGAATAGGATTGGTATCCAAGGCACTAAGAAATGTTGACTACATAGAAAAGTTGGTATAATCGAAATATATATGTATCAAGCAACTCAAATCGAAGTTGGTAACCCAAAACTACTTATAAGTTGATAGAATAAGGTTTGTAACTAAGACAAAAGAGGTTGCTAATTCGCAGATAATTGGTACATTTAAGGCGTCACTAAGAGCATTAAATAAACGTTGGTTATAGATAAGAACAGTTTCTTTTTTTTTTCTTTTTTTATTGAGAGATAAGAGAAGTTGGTAATTAGGAAAATAAATAAACATTAGTAATTAACTCACATAAGAGTTGATCAGGCAAAACTAATTAGGAACTCAAATATCACTCTAAGTGAAGTTGATAATTTTTAAAGAGAGTTATAAAAAGTTGGTAAGTAAGGCAAATACAAGTGGTAACTCAATATATTAGTTAATAAATTTAAGAATTTAAGTAGCTTTGTTACTAACGTAAAAAATTCAAATTTTATTTGGCAATTAAACCTTGTTTGGAGCTTAAATTGCAAAAAAGTTTGTAACTCATGGTAATTTCATATAATAGTTAGTAAATTTAAGCTTTTGGCCAGATTTGCAAATAAAATTAGGTAAACTTTAGGATAAGCTTTTCTTCCTTTTATTTTTGTAAGAGATAAGAGAAGTTAATAATTAGAAAAAAAAAACAAGATTAATAGCTAATTCAAACCAAGTGTTGGCCGCAAGACTAACTGGATAATTTAATCAAAGAAAAGCTGTTAATTACTCTAATTGATGTTGGTAATTGTTTAGAAGAGTTGGTAGATGTTGAAAGGTGGCAAGGAAGTCAGATAAAAGTGGTAACTCAATAGAAATATTGGTAAAATTTAGGAAAACAAACAAACATCATAAAATAACTTAAATGAGAGTTGTTAACTTTAAGCTAGTTAGAGACTTAATCGAAAAAAGTTTAATAATTCACAAAGTAATTCAACGTGATCTTTGGTAGATTTAAACTTTGGTAAGAAAGGGAAAATGGTTGATTTGCAATAAAAGATGTTTTGTTGTGGCAAAGGTCGGAGAATTTGGTAATTTAAGAAAAAAACAAACAAATATTGGTAACTAACCCAAATAGGAGTTGGTAATGAATAATAATCAATAACTTAATTGAAGAAACGTTCATAATCACTCTAATTGAAGTTGATATTTTCTAAAAAGAGTTGGTAAATTTTAAAAATTAGTAAGGCAAATAATAGTAGTAGTCCATTGGAAAAGTCGGTGGATCAATGAAAAACAAATAAACATTGATTAGCAACTTAAATAAGTTTTGGTAACTTAAAACTAGTTAATAACTTAATTTGATAAAAAATTTTAAGTTAATCTAATGAAGGTCGGTACTTTTGTATAGTAGTTGGTCCATTTAAGCCATTGGTAAAAAAGCAAAACTAATATTTGTAAAGATAAGAGAAGATTTGTTTTCCTGATAGAGATAGGATATAAAAAGCAAAATAAACATTGGTAATTAATTCAAACAAGAGAAGATGACATAAAGCTAGTTAATAACTTTATCAAATTACATTATGGTAATCAATAGATGGTTATTTCTCAATATCGTTGGTAAATTTAACTTACGAAAATATAAGACAAATAAAAGTCGATTAATATAGAAATTTGGTAAATTTAAAAATAATAAAATAAACATTAATAAGCAACTCAATGATACTTGTTAAATAAAAGATAATTGAAATCTTAATGGTGGAAAACTAGTAAATAGGGATAAGCATGGTCTGGGTTGGGCTAAACAAACACCTAACCCAAAGACCAACCGCACAATATTGGTTCCCAAATCGAGATCGAGGACCAATCGTTGAGCCTAGGACCGCGATCAAACCGATCCTATGGGTCCAATCTAGACCTTGATTAGACAATTTTTTTTTTCATTTTTTATATATCTTAAAAGGACAAATATACCATTTCAAATTATATATCTATCAATAATACAATATTGAGCAACTAAACTATGAACACCGATATATATCAAATATAAATCTAAGATAAATGTAATAACAGAAATGTCCATTTGAGATTGTTGAGCTACATTCGTGAAGTAAGCCAAGAGCAACAAGTGACTTCACCAACTAAGCTATGCTCATGAAGTGCGCAAGGAGAGGCTAGAGGCGAGGCGAGCAAGGCAAGTGAAGAGACATGAGCGGCAAGCGAGGCCAAGCCAAGTGAAGAGAGTTTCCTTTTCCTTTTCTTTTTTGGGTCAAATCTAGGCCGGGATACTACTTTCTAATTTACATGGCATAACTACATAAGAAAGAACATAAGGGGTGGCGCTAAAGTTTAGAGTAAATAAAAATATATAATATATAACATATCATACATGTTTTATACATACATATATATATATATAGGGATCCTAAGATCCTAGGACCGAAGACCAATCCATGCAATATAGGATTTAAGGGTCTTAGAACCAAGGATTGACCTAATTTCTTTGGGAACTAGACCAAGACTGGGCAGGATTGGGCCAGTTTAGGGTTGGTTCAAAGTTAACCTTGGATCAATGCTTACCCCTACTAGTAAGTTAATCATATATAGAATATATAATAATCAAGAGAGAGACGAGGGATAGGGACAAGGTAATATATAGGTAGCAAAATGAATAGAGAGAGAAAAAAAAATCACTCATTATAAGGAGAATGATTACAAATCACAGTCCTCTATTGTCAAGTGATTGCATTTTGGTTGCTTTCTTTTTGAGTTATAGCAAAAATAGGCACACATGAATGTGCATGTAAAACAAGAAGAAAAAAAAAAAAATGACAATGATCTAAGTCTTTTTTTTATTCTTTTTCTTGACGAGGAAGACATATTTATTTTGATTGGCAAATCTCAAAAAAATGAAAAGTCTTGTTGATCTTGTAAGTAGATTAAGATGCTAGCTAAACTCGGATGGATAAGTTGTCACACCTTGAACCTCGAGCGCGTGCCCATCCCTCGGTGGTCGATTTGCGACGTCCCAGGACGCGTCATCGACCCATTCATTTTATTGCACATGCAGAAGCAAATAAATATCCTCTGACAATAACAGCTTGGGATAGAAAAGCAGGAAACAGATTCACAAATAAAACACTCTTTTATATACACATTGAGTCATATATAGAAGTCAATAACCAAAAACCTATAAAAGACCAGTTCTAAAAAAGAAGCTGTCCTAACCGATTACACTTCAGATCCCCTCAGCTCGACTCCAGGTCCTCCATCCTACGGCCCTGCAAAGTTAAAGCCCACGACGGGATGAGATATAAATCTTAGCGATTTCACGCTTTAAACCCCGATTAGGTGGGTAATATGTCTACAGGTGTCCTAACCACTCAGCCACACCATCACAAAGACTTACCTCGTCTCAATTTTTTCTTGCATGTTAACACAATTCATAACACAGACATAACATTATTCATGCTCAAACAATTGGAACGCCAATACTTTCATCTCAACAACACAAGGGGTTCCGATTATTGGGCCAAATCGTTATAACACGTCTCATTCCATGCCACACAATTTTGTCCCGTAATTCGGCGCGTCAATCTTACTCAACATGTGTTCCAATTGTTAATCACGGCCACACACGGGCACGGCTTACTCGAAATTCGACATCATCTCGCCCCATCGAGCATGGCAACATCACTTCGTCGACGACATTCCATAAAGGAGCATCGATCCATACTCTACTGCGACCGGCATCCATTGGTAGGGCATCCCATATAGAGGCACGTTCAGCTTAACAACTCGAGACGAGTTCACTTAACCAACACATGACCATTCAATCTTAGCCCAGGACACCGTGCCTTGCACTCAAATGCCTCAATTAAAATGATGAACCTAGCCTATTTTCTTCATATTAAAATAATACGGTAAAATAGTCGTGTGTGAGTACACGGTCAATTCACACCAAAAAAACTAATACCCTTCCTTTTCAAATCCCATTATTTGATATAGTCTTTAAAACCATTTTTAGCGTTAAAACCTAACACCCGGTAATTTCTAAATAATTACAAAAATTTCCAAATTTTGAATTAAATACTCAAAATTACAATCACCACTATTTAACACTTAATTGCAGAAATTAACCACATCATTACAATCAGCACGGAATTCCGGTCACTAGTTATCTCGATATAATTTCCATAAAATATTAAATAATTAAATAATTACCAAAATTAATTAAATAATTCAATTTAAATGCAATAAATAGAAACCTAGGCCGGAAATGCTTAATTAACCACCCGAACGGGTCGGGAAAATTTCTGAACCTATCAAGATAAATAGTATAGCTTATCTAGCCCTTAATTTTTCTAATCTAACCACCCAACATGAATAAACGGATAATTAAATTGCTAATCCATTCTAACTAATCACCTAAAACTTAATTAGCCTAAACTAATCATCCCCCAAGCATCATTAACTTCTTAAGCAGAGTTTAGCAAGTAAACTCCCCGGTTTTGCGATCCGATGAGTTCACAGCGATGGCGTTGTGGAGACGGGCGACAAATCTCCTAACAGCAAAGCCAAGCGGGGACGGGACGGGCCTGAAAACGGGCCACGAAGCCTCACTACCTTGCTGGCTTCGGCTTCTGCTTGCTGAGCCGTGAGGGCTGCTTGGATGATTGATTAAGGCTAAAATAGGCCAGACGGCAACAGCGGGCTACAATGGGGCTAGGCGGCGCTCGACGGTGGCTGGACGGCGACGGTGGAGCTCTAATGAGGCTTCAACTGAACAAACAGAGGCTCGGAAGGGGGCGGAACGGTGAGCTGGGCTTGCAAATGAGCAGGACAGGCAGGATGTGAGTAGCAACGGTGCGGCTTGCAATAGGCGGACGGACGGCGCTCGAGCTTCAGCGGGTAGTCGATGGTTCAAGGGAGGGAGCTATTGGTTTTCTCTGCAATTCCAAGCTCTTCAAATGCTCTCTATGGAGAAAGACAGAGCAAGGGATGAAGAAGGTGGCTACTGGTCAAAGGGGGCCACCAAAATATCCTAGGCACTTGAGTTCTTGCCCCACCATGCATGGCTATCATCCTCAGCCATTTGCAACTACCAAAGCTTCCTCAACAAGGCTCCAAGGGGTCCAAATATTGCATGCCACCAAGGCCTATGAATTTTGTGCAATCCCCCTTCCAATTTCATTCAATTTCCCTTCCATAAATCTGACCAAGATGCCCACACGTGAATTCACATTTTTCCTCGCTCATTTGTCCAACTTGAATCCCAAAAATGTGACAAAAAACGGTCCTATGATTTTCCCGGTAAAAAACAGCTCTATATTGAATTTTTGCCAAAAATCTCAGTTTGCGGAAAAATTTTCGGAGAATGAGTCGATGGTTCTAAAATAAATCAGACATGACAGAACTTTCAATTTCTGAAATCGAGTTTAAATTCGCGATTAATTTCAATTTGGAGCGATTTTAGCATGACCTAACCTACCGGGTAGGTTTTAGGAATTTTCAGCGCATTTAACCCGTGGTCGATTATTTTTTAGCCACATTGTATATCTTTGACACATTTGACGACTCTCAATTGTCGTGAAAATCTCGAGATTTCAAATACAGGCACATGGTACAGAAATGACAATAAAAATTAGTCTAGTGCTGTTCAACGAGAATTTTGCAATTAGGTGGAATCACCCACACACTAATCACATACCTCTGTCGAATCGACCTATCTATGGTCTCTGATTGATTTTGACAGTGCCGTAATGACCCTAGCAGATTAGCATGGTCAAGCGGTCGATTCCTGGTTACATTCAGTCTATTACGTTCAAATTCCTTAACGGTTTCTCAGATAGACTAGTTATCTCGTGAGTGATCAGCTCAGAGAATAGAACTATAGGCGCATCGATAAAAAAACCCGATTCATTCAATTGAAAACAAAACTAGAAATTCAGGATGTCACATAAGTCATGTACTAAATCGTTAGCAATTAGTGGCACGATAGAATCAAACTTGTACCACTCGCGTAATTCACACACCAAAAGACGATGGAGTCTAACTCATCGCTATCATCCGACATCGTACACAGTAGTTTCTCATCTTGAAGGGTCAGATATTGTACTCAGTTCAGTGGCCAGAGTAAAAAGAGAGAGGATCCCAGCTATTGTACGAAACACTTTAGCAGATTGATAGAACAAAACCTGTCAAAAAAAAAAGAAGATTGATAGAACAAAAGGGCCTCGCGAATCTGAAACCGCAATCCCCGCGCTTATTGCTCTATGCACATTACATTTAAGTCACTCAAGGAAGGAAACCAACCAACGGAACGGAAGCTGAGGCAACGTCTCCTGCTGAATCACAATGCCGACCGCTTCCACGACCACGAGCATGAACTCCATTATCACTCTCAGCAATTCTATGCACATCTCTTTCTTCTGTATCACCATGTGTGCTTCCTTATACTTATCCCCGAGCTCATCCATGCAAGGAGAATTTGTATGTACTTATATATACACATGTATATATATATATAAAGGCGTGATACATGGAGTTGACAGACAGCAATGAACATAAACCAGAAACGAGAGAAAGTGGAGAGTCACGGATTGAAGAAGCCATTATATTGGCCCTTCGAGAGCCCGAAAGACGTTATTGGCCCTTCGAGAGCCCGAAAGACGTTATAATAACTCTCTTTCTCTCTCTCTCTCTCTCACAAATGATATATGTCTGTCAAGTTGACAAGCAAGGTTGTCACGTGTTGATCCGCTCATGTTGGGACGAGACAACTTTCAAGATAGATTGGGGTGGCCATCACTTCATTATTGAGTTGTCAATGTTATACAAATCCAAATACTAAGTTTAGGTTGCCGGAAATTATTTTATGAGGACGACAATAATGCCTAATCTAAGCCGGACCGTTCATGACGGTGGGTCCCATCAAATTTAACGGCTTGGATTGAGTTTAGTATATATATGCTAAGTTTAGGAATTAATTACCTATAGGTTGGTGCATCAACGCTGCAAATGAATAAAGTTGATATTTGTCGGATTTATTCGCTAAATTACGTACTTATCCATCTCTCCACTTCTATTTTGTGCATGTCTATCTGTGTGTATACGATACCAAAAATTCATCAGGCAATATCGAAATAGTGACAAGTAATTCGATTTTGATTTTCAGCCGTGGCGTCCATTCCATTGACAGACTTCTTTTTCATTTCAAGGCCTCGTTCTATAGCAGATTTAATATTTATTTCGAGACTGGTTGCATATTTTCTTCATCCGCTCATGCGTTTAAATTCTCACATTGTGAGCTAGAGTTTCAATTGTCTAATTATCTCAATTGACCCTTCTTGTTTTCTTGTTCCATCTTCTAAGTTCATCGCAAAAAGAAATTAATTATGTCTTATTCTACGCATCTCATCTTGGTGGCTTGCTTAGCTGGGACTCTCCGTGATTCATGCGTTTTTGCCCTAGCAAATCTAACATATTAAAATATAGATTTTTTAAATTGCCTCAATATCGGCATGTACGAACTTAAGTGAACAAGATATCCGAGAAAATGAAGGGTCCCACAGAGGAACATCTCTAGTGCATCAAAACATAATCGCATATGGGCGCGACATCGTCCGCCTCTGGAAAATCAACGGACTGTATAGATGACAGAAACTTCAACTTGTCAACTTGTCTTTTTCTATTTCGTCTATTTTCTCAGTATGAAGTTTTAACGAGAGAGAGATGAGATCCTCTATTTTTGTTGGCGTATCTAGGGTGAGCAAAATGGACCGACCGAATTGAGAATCACCTGATCAGTCTGCTTTTCAAGAGTGCCGATTCAATTCCTATTTCCAAAGGAGGAATCAAATCGAATTAGATCGCCTGAATCAACTATTTATTTATTCATTTTTAAATGTAAACCTAATATCTAAAATTCCATACACAAATCTCCTCTTGCTTTCATCTTTCGGTCTTCCCGAATTTGTCCACGATGTTCACGCCTCCTCTTTAGATGACCTTGTATCAACGCACGTTTGAACAAATCATGCGTTCAATTAGAGTAAATTTATCGATTAGAATGTAGCTCAGATACAAGTGATACATACAAGATACTCATTTATGAGGGAAATCAATTTGGGTAACGTGAGATTTTGTTTTATACGATTTCAAAGTGTTCACAGTGAGATGAGAATATGGTGGCTATGTTTTGGATGGACTTGTTTACTTCAAGTGTGAAATTTCTCTGCAAAATGAAATGCTTAAAATGACTAGTTCCACTAGATCGCTTGGGAATGGGACTGGACTAGACAGACCAGTAAGCAGTTTCGAAAATTGGGATCCAATCCCTTCGATATGGGTGAGGGTTGCAATGCCCTCACCTATGAGTATCAATCAATGACCTTGCTAACTTAGGGTTAGGAAAATAAAAAGAAAAAGGAAAAAGATTATTCATACCGGCACCGAAAGCACCATGTAGGACAACTAGGGTAGATTGTCATATTAGTGATTTCTAGTCAAAATTGATTGAAATGACTAAATTGGCAAATTGTCATAAGTTTATTATTTAATTGACAAAATGTGAAATTTTTAAAACTAAATTAACATAATTAAAGAATTTCAAACTGAGTTGACACCATGCAATAGGTTTAGAGTTTTTTTAGTAATTTTCCCAATAATTAATCCACCCCAATAAAGATATTTTCATGAAATTTATGACTAACATGACAACGGTCAACATTCGTCCAATCACCAAGAGAAGACAAACATAATAGAGGATGCTTATCCTCAATGAGAATACTGCACTTGCGTTAAATTAATCTATTACGCCCGTTGAGGCTATATTTACTATACTTAAGTATTTATATGCATTTTGCATATCTGACTATTTTCCTTGGTTGGTAGGGCTTGATTTAGATGGTCATGAGAAATTTGTTGAAGAGGCTGTCAATACTGTAAACAACTATCATGACCCCATAACTGATGCAAGGATCGGAAAATGGAGGAGATTCGGCTATTCGAACGAGGAATCCACCAGCAGTGATCCTCATGATTTGCTCGATGTTCTGGTTATACTAGCTTCTTTTTCTTTAAGCAAACTTTTTTTACTTGTGTATGCGTATGTCAAATAGATCTCTATAGTACACTTTAATACATCGTCAAAATTGTATCGTTACATTAACAGAAACTCAATTTCACTTGAATTATATCCTATATGCATTATCTTTTTTTTGTCTTCAAATAAATTTTGAGGTCTAAACGGAACAGTAGGAAATTTATGAATGAAGTGCAATAACTAAACCAATCAAAATCTATATTTGCAAGAAATAATGTTTCCCACTGTTGACAATCCCTCAAACGCAGTTGAATGGCCCATGGCCGAGATGATAAACCAACCTGAAATCCTCAAGACAGCGACGGAGGAATTGGACAGGGTCGTTGGTAAAGAGAGACTAGTCCAAGAATGTGACATCCCACATCTTAATTATATCAAAGCATGCATTCGAGAAGCCTTCAGGCTCCATCCAATCGTACCTTTCAACCCTCCACAAATGGCCATGTCTGATGCCATTGTTGCCGGCTACTTTATCCCAAAGGGAAGTCACGTGCTATTGAGCCGTCTCGGCCTCGGACGAAATCCTAAGGTCTGGAACAAGCCGCTCGAGTTTAGGCCAGAGCGGCACTTTACTAGTGGCTTCAAAGAAGTTCACCTCACAGAGCCGGACTTACGCTTCATTTCCTTCAACACCAGGCAGCGTGGCTGCGTGGCTCCTAAGCTTGGGACTACAATGACCGTCATGCTTCTTGCGAGGATGGTTCAAGGGTTTGATTGGAAGGCACCACCTAATGTCACGAGCATCATTCTGGACGAGTCCTTTGAGGATGTATCTCTTGCACATCCACTTGTTGCTTATGCCGAACTGCGTTTGTCATTACATCTCTATCCTTGAGAGTTACTAGCTCTAGCACAAAATGCAAGAAAGTTAATGTTGTTTAGCCTGTTATGTGCTCTAGTGATTTGAGTAGAATAATGAATATTTTCAATATATTACCCGCTCCTTTCCCACATAGATCATCCAATGTGAAGGTTTTTAAGTTCGCTAACACCCTCAAAGTGCTCTTTGGAATATCAAATGATGAAGATAATGCAGCGTTAAGCCTTACTAGCTAGTAAAGAGATAGTGTGATGATGCCAGTTCACGCCACACAAACAAAGAAGCCTCCGCCTTTTAATTTTAGACGGCCCTCCAGCGCCTAATTACAAAAGAAACTAGAGAAGGTTTTTTTTATTCAGTGATCTATGCAATGTTGGAGAAAGAAAGCTCCTCCTTTCAAGGCAAGTCTCATTAACAATTTCTATGGGTTTCCAAACCTGCGCCCTCTAGTAGGATTTGAAGGATTCTGGGCCATATCC
This sequence comes from Eucalyptus grandis, assembly GCF_016545825.1. Lineage (NCBI taxonomy): Eukaryota > Viridiplantae > Streptophyta > Magnoliopsida > Myrtales > Myrtaceae > Eucalyptus > Eucalyptus grandis. The sequence goes on along the minus strand of NC_052618.1, from coordinate 29,175,426 downwards.
ATGTCATCAGTCTTAGATACTTAGGGTGCGTTTGTTTGTATTTCTGTTCAAAAATTGTTTTAGGAAATATAAATAGAAAAAACTATTTCTGTCCAGGAAACAATTTTTGACCAGAAAAACGTGTTTGGTAAACTTGTTCCAGGAATAAAAAGAGAACCGAAATACGTTTAGTAAATTTGTGTTCTTTTTGTTTTTTTTAATTTTTAAATATTTTTTATTTTATTTTTCCTTTTTTTCTTTCTTTTTTTCTTCTTTTGGCTGGTCGCCAACCTCGGCCATGGCCGGTGACCGGCCGACAAGGGTCGGCAGCCTTGCCCGGCCACGGTGAGGCTCGCTAGCCCCTAACAAGGCCAAGGTCACCCAGCCACCGATCGCTTGGCAAAGGCCCTGGGGAGGCCGAGCCTCACCGGTGGCTAGCCGAGCTCGGCCTCGCCGGATCTAGGCGAGCCCGAGCTCGCCCAGCCAAGGCGAGGCCGAGCGTCGCCGGCGTGGACAAGGCTCGGCCTTGCCTTGGTTGGGCAAGCTCGGCTCGCCTAGATCCAGCGAGGCCGAGCTTGCCCAACCATCGGCGAGGCTAGGGCCTTGCTAGGCCACCACCAGTCGATGCCGACCTGGAGTGGCCTCGGAGAGGTCGAGCCTCGCTGGTGGCCGGGCGAGGCTGAGCCTCACCCGTGTCGGCAATGCTTGGCCTTGCCAGGGGCTGGCGACGCTCCAGCGAGGTCACCGGCCCTCAATGGCGTCACCGGCCCTCGATGGCCGGTCATCATTCATGGCCGAGGGCGGCAACTGGCTAAAGAAAAAAAAAGGAGAAAAAAAAAGAGAAGAAAAAAATAGGAGAGAGAAAATTTGTTCTTAAAAATTGTTCGTAAACAAGAAACAAGTTTTTTTTTTGTTTCTTGTTTCTATTCCAAATGTGTTCCCGGGAACAAAAACAGATTTGGAACAAAAACGCAAACAAACGCATTTCTGTTCTTTTTTTGTTCACAGGAACAAAAAAACAGAATTTTTGTTCATAAACAAAGAAAAAAAAAACACAACCATGCAGGCCCTTAGTGGACAAAACCACTTATAGTATAATATGATGAATGGGGTTGTTTGGAGTCCATCCCAAAGGGCGTGGGAACATGACTTACATGTGGTCATCATTTGATGCATCGTTGAATTTGTGCCACATGAGTGCCATAACTTAAAAAAAAAAAAAAAAAAAAAAAAAGATTAGTTAAGTGACATAACTTTCAATTAATTACTTGCTACTTATAAAAATTGGTTAATATCACCCAAAAAAAGTCCTAAATTAGTATACATGTGACAAATTTACCCCAAACTAGTTTTATGATCGCCAAAAGCCTCAAGCTAATACATTTGTGATAAATTATCCTTCGTTAGTTTTCATTAAATTAGATTAGTTCCATGAAAAATAACAAACCAATACACTTGTGTGTATGAACTATCATGTGATATCTAATTCAAAAATTTAATAATTAAAATTGATGGAAACTAATGAAGAATAAAATTATTATAGGTGTATTAATTTGAAGTAAGGTAACCATGGTCCGGATGGACGATTCTCACATTGGAATTGGGAATTACCCACTAAGAACTGGTTTCAAAAAATTGGAATCAAAACCTACCTATTGGTTCCATGGATCCACCCAAAACCAGACCACCGGTCGAATTTGGTTCCCGAGTTGGTATCCCCAATCCCTCTAAAATTGCATTCATCAAGTAATATCATTATGAATGTAGTTTCTATTTAGAACACCAAAACTTGTGTGACCTTATATTCGGATCGAATTGGGAGTTATTGTTTTTGATTAAGAATTGAAAATTATATTGCGAAATGAATAAACAATATTCCTTAGCTAAAATCTTATTTTCTTTGAAGGTCATGGTGTGATTCTCTTAGGGTTTCTCAACACCTGAAACTTGTGGAGAATTAGACACCAGTTTAAAAGTCCTAACCTCCAGATAAGTTAAAACATTAATTGCTTGATCCATCTTTTTTTAATGTCAACCTAATTTAATCTAACTATTGGAGTTTGTCTCAAATCTAACATGGAAGAGAGAAGAATCCCCACCTTTTAGAGAGGGTTGAGGTATGGACGATATAGTTTCTTAAAATAAGAAAGTAAGAATTTGGCAAAAAAAAAAAAAAAGCTAAGGAAAGACCTAACTATACTTCTTAAAACGAGCCTTTGGCTCTTAATAAAGACAATAAAGCATTACGATATTAATGGACATCTTCAATCGATTCTTTCCTTCCTCCTTCTTTGTTTATTTTGCTTTGGTTAAGAAAGCAAGTAAATAAATTGTTAAAATTAAAAAGAAAAAAAAAAAAGAGGGAAGTTAATTTTATTATATATCTAAGAGACAAAATTAGTCACTAATATCCAATAACTATATATGAGGCCAAAAATTACAAAGTAATTAAGTAATTAAGATGTAATTTATTTTTTAAAATATACTGATCAAGTCCGGATGGATAACCTAGAACTAGAAATCGAATTGATACTCACCGATCCCACTAAATTGAAACTAGGAACCAGACCAACCCTTATGGAAATTGCTAGTTCCAATCCAGTCCAGTTCGATCCTAAGGGTTCGTTCGTTTCGCAGAAAATGAGCAATTTCTGAAAATATTTTCCCAGAAATTATTTTCCATGAAAATGACAATATTTTCTAGTATTTGGCTAAAACCTGAATATATTTTGAAAAATATTTTCCGGTGTTTGGTAAGGAAAATATTTTCCGCTCCCCAGATTAGTGAGCGCGAGAGTCAAGCTCGAGGCTTGCTAGATCGATGAGTGCGAGCTTGAGATTGACAAACTTGAGATTAACCTGGTGACGGTTGATGACTAGCCAAGAAAGAAGAAGATGATGGGAAATAAAGAAAATAAAAAGAAAATAAAATAAATAAAAAAAGAAAATGAAATTAAAAATAATTCGAATTAAAAAAGAAAAAAGAAAATTTAAAAATAATTCAAATAAAAAAGAAAAGAAGAAAAGAAAGGGGAGGAGAAAATGAGAATTTATAGAGGTATGGAATAAAAGAGATCTAAGTGAGAAAATATTTTCCACTTTTCAAAAGTGGAAAACATTTTATCCTAAAAAGACTTTTTTTTCTTTTCATGGAAAACATTTTTTCCCAAGAATTCATTTTTCCATGAAACAAACGCCAAAAATCCGAAAACGTTTCCCATAAATTATTTTACGCGAAAAAGTTTTCAATTTTTTACACACTCCTAATTTGAGATTTTTATGATAAAAATTAATCTCGAATAAATTTATCATAAATTTATTAATTTAAGTTTTTGAAGATATTAAATTTTGTAGGCCAGTTCCTAGTAAACCTGACGTTGTCCTTACGCCGCAAACGCATCTGACCCTAGAACATATCGTGGACACCACCAACCGTCGGGTCCTTTTAAGCTTTGACACACGTGGATTTGCACTACGGAAATCCGGGAAAAGGCTGGAGCTGGAAGAGTGACCAGAGATTGTCGCACCAATTTGGTTATTGGGTTTTCTCGACGGGTCGATGTGACCGCTTCGTTGCTTGCTGAAGTGGAATAAATTGTCGCGAACTTGCCGAGGACCTCTCGGGATCTGTAATATGCATGTGGAAATAGACGCGAGGCTCTAGTCAAGGTATTCACTCTAATGATTTTTGGGTTAATACTATCACAAATTCTAAACTAATGTAATTATGATAAATTTATATATTTATAGTAAATTTTTTTTGTTAATTTCCTTTTAATTTTACCGTCAAATTACTAAATTTGATAATAAAGAATGATCCATCGATATACAAATTTAGGATTTCACCATTCATTTATTACAGATATACCGTAATTTTTTCATAATATTAATCTAATTTAACGGAATAACAAAGGGTAAATTGGGTTTTTAATGATCAAAAAGTTATTTTATGATAAATTTATTACAAATATATCAGTTTATTATTTTTTACAGCCAAAAAATCAATTTGAAATAAATTTATTATGAGTGTACCAATTTAAAGATTTTCATGATATTAGCTCATAATTTTTCCAATGCTTGCACACACGTAATATTCTTTTGGATTCATGACAACAATTTTGGGCTTTTGTGGAAATGGACCCAAGTTGATGGGGGCGGTAGTGGAAGTGCTCTGTCGCCCCTTACGAAGATGCCCTGACAAGGTTTCGTCGCTCCTAAATATCTGCATAAGGGTGATGTAAACTGCCCCGAAATGTAGTGTTGGATGCCTTCATTAGTACTAAGGTAATTCAATCCCATTCTATAAATTTTAATTAGAGGGGCGGTTCTTGCTTCATAAGAAGTATAGTTGAGAGCAACTACAAGTTGTCCAAAAAGGTAGGGGTATCAAAAAGGCTCCGATCAACCCGAACCGAGAAAGATAATAGGTATTACAAAAAAACACAAAGTGATATCATGGTAGTTTAGTTCAACTCAACCTAACTTGAACCACATCAAACATTAAATGCTCTCACTAAAAAAAAAAAGGCTTTGGAATTGTTTTTTACCCCTTATCAATCTTACCAAGAAGTTTCTCTTCTCCCCTTATTTTCTAAGCTATCTTCTCTTGTAGGCATTTGTGAGTGTGCTTAACGAGTTCTAGGAGGGACGATGAGTTTCGTGAGGCTAAGTGAGTATCGCGAGGCTTAGTGAGCCACGCAAAGCTGCTTGCTTCATCCTCACCCTCTACCCTCGAGAAGCTCCAACCTGAACTCATCAGTCTTAGCTCGGGAGCTAAGTAAAGAGAGAGAGAGAGAGAGAGAGAGAGAGAGAGAGAGAGAGGCAATTGAAGTCAAATCAAGGTACTCTTTTCGCGACCCTCTACGGAGAACTTAAGGTGGTTGAACAAGGGTGGCCAATGGCCACCACTATTGCTTTGCTCCTCGTGCTACTCTCACATTATGAGAGGAGGCTGTGAATCCTCTCTTGCTTCCTCTTTTAGTCTAGGCTATGTTGACATCTGAATTTCTTCGATAGTCTAAGTTTGAAAATTCAAAATTCAAAATTCCCGATCAAGAGGAGTCTCGTTTCTTGACAAAAAGGTGTTGTTTCTCGACTAAGAAATTAGATTAGTGTCATTAATATCTCAATTGCATAATAAATGTCAACGTAGCATATGCATGCAAAATTAGGCCTTTAGATTTCAAAGTTTCAAAATAATAATAAAAAAAGCTAGAAAAAAAGAAAGGAAAAAAATTATTATTATTTTGTTAGTCTCTAATCTTTTCTTAAGACATTTAATTGAGGGACCGTAAAATTTAAGGACCTTGGGTCTGATTAAATAGAATTCAACTTGAAGAGCCAATCCATCGTTTAGAGCATCATAATTAGCACAACAAAATTTGAGCTCGCACTCCTCGAGACCGCGTCGCTTGGCGCGGTCTCACAACTTCACAAGTCCGAGAGGAAATAAGCTGTTCTCCTCCTTCCCATCTTGAAGGTGGCAGCTTTAAAGGACAAAGAAAATTGTCTCTTTTCCGTTGTTAAAGAGCGAGAGTGGTAAATATGGGCCGAGCATTTTCTTAATTGGAGGTGGGCTGGGCCAAGTTATTTGAACATGAGTTTGGAGTGGGCTGTATCTTATAAATCGTGCTTGTGGGCCTATTTTGTTGACGCCGGTCCTTGTTGGGTTAGGGCTGGATAGAGAGTAGGGCGACAAGTGAGCTAGTTTCGTGAGACCAGTGGCAGCCCTGTCCGAAGACCCAGCCCGAGTCCCTATTTCCAGAATATTAAATTATGTATATATTTTAAAAATTAGTTGGTCAAAAAATTCGAAATTTAAAAAAAAAAAAATCAGAAAATGCTTAGAAATAGATCTTTGTTAGATTTCTTAAGCTTTAACATTAGATGTACCCTAGTTTTATTTAGTTAACGAGACCTTCAGTTAAGGGATTTTGGAGTTTACCTCCAATATGAGTTTAGTTTTGGTTGATTACTCTTTTAGTTAGAAAATTATACTTGGTTTGAATTTAGCTCATGGAGGTTGCTGTCCCGGGTTTAGAATAAAGCCATCGGTTTTTTCCCCCACATTTATCTTTTATGTGATTTTAATTACTTGGGTGTTTAGTTATTGCACTGTTTTTCAATAAACTGAGTGTTATTTTCCTTTTCTAGACTAGGTTAGTTAGTTTAGAATTCTAATGAAAATCACAAAAAAAGAAGAAGAAGAAGCATTTCCAAGATTATTGAAGTGACTTTGATACCTTTAGGATTATAGTTAGTAATAAAGATTGCATGACTGCTTAATAACACACATTCAAGTTATGTATCAAAAGGATGCTAATGGAAACATTAGCTTAATCAAGTCCCTATGCTAAAATTTGCATTAGGAATACAAGACGATATTCCCGTGTCTTGATTGATTTCTAACCGATCCCAATAGGTTAAGGATAACTTTTAGAAATGCATAGGATGTAAAGAAAAAAAAAAAAAAAATGTCAAATTTCACGTAAAGTATGGGATTAAAAAAGTCTGTACCCGAAATCGGTGGACCATTTGCAGTGTTTTTATTTGATGGATAGTTTGAGACTGTGACTTGTATGTACCATTCGAATCATCATTTTGAGTAAATACCTCTAAACCTATTCGTTGAGGGCGGCACCTAAAAAAAGTAGGTCAAGACATGCTCCTATCCTTTTTCATGTCTCCCTAAATCTAATCAACTATTGTTGTTTGGCTTCGTTTTCTCCTTCTATGCTTTTCATTGTGCTTTCTCCCGTACTTTTTTTAAGCCTATTGGATTGAAGATCACCCAAATAGAACTACACAACACGAGGACCTAAAGAAACAATCACTACCGTTTTTTTTTTTTTTTTTTTTGGGTCATTGTTGTGATTATTATGCTAATGTCCGCCTAATTTTTTAAAACAACTCAGATTTTAGATCATATCCCAATTCAATCCCATCCTCTTTTTATCTAAAAAAATTCACTAACTTTCACTCTAATCTTATCCCTACCGTGCATCCAAAAATCATCACTGGTTTTTTCAAAATTATCAACATTAAAAGGCTGTTGTTCTCCATAAGAAGGTGAATGTTTTGGTAAAGAAACAGATTTTGATAATAAATCTTTAACTAGTCTTCGTGTTGATAATTTTGAAGAAACTAGTGGTGATATTTTCTACGTGAGATATAGGCTTGGATTATAGTGAAAGTTCGTGATTATTTTTTACACAAAAGGAATTCAGAACAAAATTGAGGAGCTTTTTAAAGGGTATTAAGTGTGTTAATGTTGTTTGCTCAATGTAGAAGCTATAGATTATGTTGGTGATTCTCTGGGTAGTTGTTTGGGTTTGCAAAAGAATAAAAAAAAGAAGAACTAATCTGTTTTTCTAGGTTGGGTTCCACATGGGTCGGGCAAAAGGAATATGTAATTTTTGTGGTCGGGTTGGATCGGGTGAAATATCTACAGAGATTTGATTTGATCGTAGATAGACACTCATATCTAAAAGTTTCAGGGGAGCCAAACCCATACTAGGGGTGAGCATGGGCCGGGTTGGGCCGGTCCACCCCCTAATCCTAGGACCAACCCGTACAGTACTGATCCTTAATTTTTGGGACTGAGGACCAACCCAATTGAGCTTGGGACTGAGGACCGAACCGACCCAATGGGTTCGGTCCGGTTCCAAGGTCAATTCGAGACCAATCGATAATTTTTTATTTTATTTTTTGTACTCCTTAAAAAAGCGATTGAGGACCGGATTGACCCAATGGGTTCAATTCGGTTTCAAGGTCAACCTAGGACCAACCAATAATTTTTTATTTCTTTTTTTGTACTTCTTAAAAGGGTAACCGAGGATTGTACCGACCCAATAGGTTTAATGATGAGCGAGGTCAGCTAAGGAAGGCAAGTGGTGAGGGTCAAGTGGAGTGAGCATCGAATAGAATGAGCATCGAATGTCAAGTGAGGAGTTACAAGCCAAGCGAGCATCAAGCGACGAGCAGCACGAGTGACCCAAAGCGAGCGAGGCGAGTGTCGAGTGGCGATCTTTTGATTTTGGCAAATTGAAGACTAAGAGGACAAATAAGACAGAAGAGAACCAATATTAGAGTATGCCATAATGTGCCTTGTTGGACGCCGTGAGGACTCCTCACAAAAATATTTTCCTCCGTAAATTATGACTATTGACGTCGTAAAAGATATTAAAAACCTAAATTATTAAATAACAACATAAAATTACTTGAATTCCTCACTAAATAGTTGTTTAATGTTGTTGAAGCCGTTTATTTTAAGATTTTTCTATATAAAAAAATTTATAAATAATATTATATTTATAGAGTTAGGGTGGGTCCAGGTTGGACCGACCCGAAACTCTCAAGACCGAGGATCAACTCGCACAGTGCTGGTCCAGGAATTCTAGGTTCAAGGACCGACCCAATCTCCCTAGGAATCGGATCAAGACCGGCAGGGTTGGGTCAATCCAAGGTCGGCCTAGGATTGACCCTGGACCGATGCTCACCCCTAACCCATACTCTCAAAAAGAAAATTTTCAAAGGGAAAGCATTTACGTTAGTTACCGTGCCCCTATATGTCAAGCTACTACATGACAAAGGATGTCATCCTAATTTGTGTAATTTGGCAAAAACCTACTCTGTTACTTGAGGAGATGGGCCCATCATTAAAACTTTCAAACCAAATATCCAGTCTGATATAAATACACCAACCGACTTTGAAGAAAGAAAAGGGGAGAAACTAGAGGAGCTTTATCTTGGTTGTCGTAAGGAGTTGGAAGGCGATATTCCTGATGAGATAGGACATATTTCCTCTCTAAGAGTCCTAGATTTATGTTCTACCAAAATCCGTCGAGTTCCGAGAACAATTAACATGCTTTCGTGCCTCTTACCACTTGACTTAATGACGTGTGATGAGATTATAGAGTCGCCTGAGCTTCCAATGAGTTTAGTTTGTTTACATGGTCAATTTGGCGCGCTGCATTTATTCAATTTTCAAAAAGAAGAAGAAGAAGATATATATACATATATTATACCCATCAAAGCCCATTGCGAAGGGTTTCTATTCCGGAGAACTATTTCTTTTCAAAAATTGTTTTTTTTCTATTTCTACTTCGGGATCAATTTCTGAGTAAAATAAGGTGCTTGATAATTATACAAAATTTCTATTCTAGGAATAGAAATAGAATAGAAATGTGTTTGGTAAAAATTTATAATTTTTTATTTATTTGTTTTATCTTCTTGCTCACGTACCACTGCTCGTTGCCGCACAACCGCCGCCCGTTGCCGCACGACCGCCGCACGAATGCCGCACGATCATCGCATGACCGTCGCACGAATGCCGCACGACCGTCGCATGAATGTCGTATCACTGTTTCACGACTGTTGCACGATCGTAGATCCTCGCCGCAGGATTGCCGCCCATAGCCCACTGGTCGCGGGTGGGGGCGGTGGCCGGTGGTCTTGTGGCGCCAGATCTGGCTCGCCGGCGGCCGTAGCCCTTCACCAGTCCGGCGAAGGGTTTTGTTCAATTTTCAAAAAAAAAAAAAAAAGGAGATATATGTACATATATTATACCCATCAAAGCCCATTGCGAAAGTTTTCTTTTACCAAACGCACATTCAACTCAAAATCCATTTGCAAAAAAATTTACCAAACATAATCGCATTTCCCAAGTAGCTTTAGGCTTTAAGCATTTGCATTGGGCACAAAGCCCCTTGCAAATGCTGAACCAAACGCAGTCGTAGTCCCAAATCTCTCAAAGTTTACCAATCTGGTAGATTTGGCCCTATCCGATTTCTCTGTAAATCAAAATTTGTCAAATGTAAAGCACAAATGTGACCTGGGGTGGATTGGAAGGCTATCCAAACTAAATGAGTTGCGCTTGTATTTTCTCAAGTTCACTGCAACGGTTCCGGAGTTAGGCTTCCTTTCTCTTCTAGAACATCTTCGTTTGAGAGGACTAGACCTGCAACCCCTCAAGCAACTACCGCATTCTTTACTTTCTTTAAATCTTCACAATTTCAGCTCCACAGGATTGCCACTATTTAACTTGAAAATTCTGTCATATTTGGCGGATAATTGCTCGAGATTGCAAGAAATTCAACTCGGGGGACTTTCACAATTGCAGCACTTATCTTTGCTCGCCAGAACTTCGGAGCTTATCCATACCATATAGCTTATGGACATTGTATGTATGCTCTTGCCCTAATATGATTGAGATTTAGTCTGTTGGGATGTCGGCATCACTGGAGATATTAAATATCTATGAGTGCGAGTCAATTGGAAGGATAGTATTATGAAGTGAGGTAGGATCTCGCGGGGTCCTCAATCAATCAGAGTCTTCTTCGATTGAGACTACTGATTGTTTACCGGGAGTACTTCATCTTCCCAACGCCTTCAAGAAACTAAAATGCCTTAGATTGTGGATGTGTGAAAACCTACTTGATATTCAAGTCGTCAGTATATTGTTATCCTTGCAAACGATTGAAATTTATAGTTGCAATGCTATGGAAAATTTTAGCGGTATGTCGAACTTGAAGAACCTTCACCTTTCATTCATCGCAGGTGCTCTAAGCTGCGGGTTGTCGAGGGCCTTGACAAACTAGAGGTAAAGTTCTTTCAACAAGTCTATAGAATTCATTTTTTCACTTGCAAATGTCTAGGATTCTCAAATTTGCCCTACCTTAACAAACCAAAAGTCGCCATATGAGAGGAGTTATTTGTTTTTTCTTCTTGCTCACGTACCACCGCTCGTTGCTGCACAACCGCCGCCCGTTGCCGCACGACCGCCGCACGAATGCCGCACGATCATCGCACGACCGTCGCACGAATGCCGCACGGCCGTCGCATGAATGTCGTATGACTGTTTCACGACCGTTGCACGATCGTAGATCGTCGCCGCAGGATTGCCGCCATAGCCCACTGGTCGCGGGTGGGGGCGGTGGCCGGTGGTCTTGTGGCGCCAGATCTGGCTCGCCGGCGCCGTAGCCCTTCACCAGTCCCGGCGAAGGGTTTTGTTCAATTTTCAAAAAAAAAAAAAAAAAAAGGAGATATATGTACATATATTATACCCATCAAAGCCCATTGCGAAAGTTTTCTTTTACCAAATGCACATTCAACTCAAAATCCATTTGCAAAAAAAATTTACCCAACATAATCGCATTTCCCCAAGTAGCTTTAGGCTTTCAGCATTTGCATTGGGCACAAAGCCCCTTGCTAAATGCTGAACCAAACGCAACCGTAGTCCCAAATCTCTCAAAGTTTACCAATCTGGTAGATTTGGCCCTATCCGATTTCTCGTAAATCAAAATTTGTCAAATGTAAAGCACAAATGTGACTCGGGGTGGATTGGAAGGCTATCCAAACTAAAATAGTTGAGCTTGTATTTTCTCAAGTTCACTGCACCGGTTCCGGAGTTGGGCCTCCTTTCTCTTCTAGAACATCTTCGTTTGAGAGGACTAGACCCGCAACCCCTCAAGCAACTACCGCATTCTTTACTTTCTTTAAATCTTCACAATTTCAGCTCCACGGGATTGCCACTATTTAACTTGAAAGTTCTGTCGATTTGACGCTTAATTGCTCGAGATTGCAAGAAATTCAACTCGGGGGACTTTCACAATTGCAGCACTTATCTTTGCTCAGTTGTGAACTTCGGAGCTTATCCATACCATATAGCTTATGGACATTGTATGTACGCTGTTGCCCTAATATGATTGAGATTTAGTCTGTTGGGATGTCGGCATCACTGGAGATATTAAATATCTATGAGTGCCAGTCAATTGGAAGGATAGTATTATGAAGTGAGGTAGGATCTCGCGGGGTCCTCAATCAATCAGAGTCTTCTTCGATTGAGACTACTGATTGTTTACCGGGAGTACTTCATCTTCCCAACGCCCTCAAGAAACTAAAATGCCTTAGATTGTCGACGTGTGAAAACCTCCTTGAGATTCAAGTCGTCAGTACATTGTTATCCTTGCAAACGATTGAAATTTATAGTTGCAATGCTATGGAAAATTTTAGCGGTATGTCAAACTTGAAGAACCTTCACCGTTCGTTCATCAGTGGGTGCTCTAAGCTGCGGGATGTCAAGGGCCTTGACAAACTAGAGGTAAAGTTCTTTCAACTGGTCTATAGAATTCATTTTTTCACTTGCAAATGTCTAGGATTCTCAAATTTGCCCTACCTTAACAAACCAAAAATCGCCATATGAGAGGAGTTATTTGTTTTTCTTCTTACTCACGTACCACCGCTCGTTGCCGCATAACCGCCGCCGTTGCCGCACGACCGCCGCACGAATGCCGCACGATCATCGCACGACCGTCGCACGAATGCCGCACGGCCGTCGCATGAATGTCGTATGACTGTTTCACGACCGTTGCACGATTGTAGATCGTCGCCGCAGGATTGCCGCCATAGCTCACTGGTCGCGGGTGGGGGCGGTGGCCGGTGGTCTTGTGGCGCCAAATCTGGCTCGCCGGCGGCCGTAGCCCTTCACCAGTCCGGCGAAGGGTTTTGTTCAATTTTCAAAAAAAAAGAAAAAGAGATATATGTACATATATTATACCCATCAAAGCCCATTGCCAAAGTTTTCTTTTACCAAACGCACATTCAACTCAAAATCCATTTGCAAAAAAAATTTACCAAACATAATCGCAATTCCCCAAGTAGCTTTAGGCTTTCAGCATTTGCATTGGGCACAAAGCCCCTTGCCAAATGCTGAACCAAACGCAGCCGTAGTCCCAAATCTCTCAAAGTTTACAAATCTGGTAGATTTGGCCCTATCCGATTTCTCTGTAATTCAAAATTTTTCAAATGTAAAGCACAAATGTGACCGGGGGTGGATTGGAAGGCTATCCAAACTAAAAGAGTTGAGCTTGTATTTTCTCAAGTTCACTGCACCGGTTTCGGAGTTGGGCCTCCTTTCTCTTCTAGAACATCTTCGTTTGAGAGGACTAGACCTTCAACCCCTCAAGCAACTACCGCATTCTTTACTTTCTTTAAATCTTCACAATTTCAGCTCCACAGGATTGCCACTATTTAACTTGAAAGTTCTGTCAGATTTGACGCTTAATTGCTCAAGATTGCAAGAAATTCAACTCGGGGGACTTTCACAATTGCAGCACTTATCTTTGCTCAGTTGTGAAATTCGGAGCTTATCCATACCATATAGCTTATGGACAATGTATGTACGCTCTTGCCCTAATATGATTGAGATTTAGTCTGTTGGGATGTCGGCATCACTGGAGATATTAAATATCTATGAGTGCCGGTCAATTAGAAGGATAGTATTATGAAGTGAGGTAGGATCTCGTGGGGTCCTCGATCAATCAGAGTCTTCTTCGATTGAGACTACTGATTGTTTACCGGGAGTACTTCATCTTCCCAACGCCCTCAAGAAACTAAAATGCCTTAGATTGTCGACGTGTGAAAACCTACTTGAGATTCAAGTCGTCAGTACATTGTTATCCTTGCAAACGATTGAAATTTATAGTTGCAATGCTATGGAAAATTTTAGCGGTATGTCGAACTTGAAGAACCTTCACCGTTCGTTCATCAGTGGGTGCTCTAAGCTGCGGGATGTCAAGGGCCTTGACAAACTAGAGGTAAAGTTCTTTCAACAGGTCTATAGAATTCATTTTTTCACTTGCAAATGTCTAGGATTCTCAAATTTGCCCTACCTTAACAAACCAAAAATCGCCATATGAGAGGAGTTATTTGTTTTTTCTTCTTGCTCACGTACCACCGCTCGTTGCCGCACAACCGCCGCATGTTGCCGCACGACCGCCGCACGAATGCCGCACGATCATCGCACGACCGTCGCACGAATGCCGCACGGCCGTCGCATGAATGTCTTATGACTGTTTCACGACCGTTGCACGATCGTAGATCGTCGCCACGGGGTTGCCGCCATAGCCCACTGGTCGCGGGTGGGGCGGTGGCCGGTGGTCTTGTGGCGCCAGATCTGGCTCGCCGGCGACCGTAGCCCTTCACCAGTCCGGCAAAGGGTTTTGTTCAATTTTCAAAAAAAAAAAAAAAGGAGATATATGTACATATATTATACCCATCAAAGCCCATTGCGAAAGTTTTCTTTTACCAAACGCACATTCAACTCAAAATCCATTTGCAAAAAAAATTTACCAAACATAATCGCATTTGCCCAAGTAGCTTTAGGCTTTCAGCATTTGCATTGGGCACAAAGCCCCTTGCCAAATGCTGAACCAAACGCAACCGTAGTCCCAAATCTCTCAAAGTTTACCAATTTGGTAGATTTGGCCCTATCCGATTTCTCTGTAAATCAAAATTTGTCAAATGTAAAGCCCTAATGTGACCTGAAGTGGATTGGAAGGCTATCCAAACTAAAAGGGTTGAGCTTGTATTTTCTCAAGTTCACTGCACCGGTTCCGGAGTTGGGCCTCCTTTCTCTTCTAGAACATCTTCGTTTGAGAGGACTAGACCTGCAACCCCTCAAGCAACTACCGCATTCTTTACTTTCATTAAATCTTCACAATTTCAGCTCCACAGGATTGCCACTATTTAACTTGAAAGTTCTGTCAGATTTGACGCTTAATTGCTCAAGATTGCAAGAAATTCAACCCGGGGGACTTTCACAATTGCAGCACTTATCTTTGCTCAGTTGTGAAATTCAGAGCTTATCCATACCATATAGCTTATGGACACTGTATGTACACTGTTGCCCTAATATGATTGAGATTTAGTCTGTTAAGATGTCGGCATCACTGGAGATATTAAATATCTATGAGTGCCGGTCAATTGGAAGGATAGTATTATGAAGTGAGGTAGGATCTCGCGGGGTCCTCGATCAATCAAAGTCTTCTTCGATTGAGACTATTGATTGTTTACCGGGAGTACTTCATCTTCCCAACGCCCTCAAGAAACTAAAATGCTTTAGATTGTCGACGTGTGAAAACCTACTTGAGATTCAAGTCGTCAGTACATTGTTATCCTTGCAAACAATTGAAATTTATAGTTGCAATGCTATGGAAAATTTTAGCGATATGTCGAACTTTAAGAACCTTCACCGTTCGTTCATCAGTGGGTGCTCTAAGCTGCGGGTTGTCCAGGGCCTTGACAAACTAGAGGTAAAGATCTTTCAACAGGTCTATAGAATTCATTTTTTCACTTGCAAATGTCTAGGATTCTCAAATTTGCCCTACCTTAACAAACCAAAAATCACCATATGAGAGGAGTTATTTGTTTTTTCTTCTTGCTCACGTACCACCGCTCGTTGCCGCACAATCGCCAGCCGTTGCCGCACGACCGCCGCACGAATGTCGCACGATCATCGCACGACCGTCGCACGAATGCCGCACGGCCGTCGCATGAATGTCGTATGACTGTTTCACGACCGTTGCACGATCGTAGTTTGTCGCCGCAGATTGCCGCCATAGCCCACCGGTCGCGGTGGGGGCGGTGGCCGGTGGTCTTGTGTCGCCAGATCTGGCTCGCCGGCGGCCGTAGCCCTTCCCCAGTCTGGCGAAGGGTTTTGTTGAATTTTCAAAAAAAAAAGAAAAAAAAAAGGAGATATATGTACATATATTATACCCATCAAAGCCCATTGCGAAAGTTTTCTTTTACCAAACGCACATTCAACTCAAAATCCATTTGCAAAAAAAATTTACCAAACATAATCGCATTTCCCTAGGTAGCTTTAGGCTTTCAGCATTTGCATTGGGCACAAAGCCCCTTGCAAATGCTGAACCAAACACAGCCGTAGTCCCAAATCTCTCAAAGTTTACCAATCTGGTAGATTTGGCCCTATCCAATTTCTCTGTAATTCAAAATTTGTCAAATGTAAAGCACAAATGTGACCGGGGTGGATTGGAAGGCTATCCAAACTAAAAGAGTTGAGCTTGCATTTTCTCAAGTTCATGCACCGGTTCCGGAGTTGGGCCTCCTTTCTCTTCTAGAACATCTTTGTTTGAGAGGACTAGACCTGCAACCCCTCAAGCAACTACCACATTCTTTACTTTCTTTAAATCTTCACAATTTCAGCTCCACAGGATTGCCACTATTTAACTTGAAAGTTCTGTCAGATTTGACGCTTAATTGCTCGAGATTGCAAGAAATTCAACTTGGGGGACTTTCACAATTGCAGCACTTCTCTTTGCTCAGTTGTGAACTTCGGAGCTTATCCATACCATATAGCTTATGGACACTGTATGTACGCTCTTGCCCTAATATGATTGAGATTTCGTCTTTTGGGATGTCGGCATCACTGGAGATATTAAATATCTATGAGTGCGAGTCAATTGGAAGGATAGTATTATGAAGTGAGGTAGGATCTCGCGGGGTCCTCATTAATCGAGTCTTCTTCGATTGAGACTACGATTGTTTACCGGGAGTACTTCATCTTCCCAACGCCTTCAAGAAACTAAAATGCCTTAGATTGTCGACGTGTGAAAACCTACTTGAGATTCAAGTCGTCAGTACATTGTTATCATAGTTGCAATGCTATGGAAAATTTTAGCGGTATGTCGAACTTGAAGAACCTTCACCGTTCGTTCATCAGTGGGTGCTCTAAGCTGCGGGTTGTCAAGGGCCTTGACAAACTAGAGGTAAAGTTCTTTCAACAGGTCTATAGAATTCATTTTTTCACTTGCAAATGTCTAGGATTCTCAAATTTGCCCTACCTTAACAAACCAAAAATCACCATATCAGAGGAGTTATTTGTTTTTTCTTCTTGCTCACGTACCACCGCTCGTTGCCGCACAACCGCCGCCCGTTGCCGCACGACCGCCGCACGAATGCCGCACGATCATTGCACGACCGTCGCACGAATGCCGCACGGCCGTCGCATGAATGTCGTATGACTGTTTCACGACCGTTGCACGATCGTAGATCGTCGCCGCAGTATTGCCGCCATAGCCCACTGGTCGCGGGTGGGGGCGGTGGCCGGTGGTCTTGTGTCGCCAGATCTGGCTCGCCGGCGGCCGTAGCCCTTCACCAGTCCGGCGAAGGGTTTTGTTCAATTTTCAAAAAAAAAAGAAAAAAAAAGGAGGTATATGTGCATATATTATACCCATCAAAGCCCATTTCGAAAGTTTTCTTTTACCAAACGCACATTCAACTCAAAATCCATTTGCAAAAAAAATTTACCAAACATAATCGCATTTCCCCAAGTAGCTTTAGGCTTTCAGCAATTGCATTGGGCACAAAGCCCCTTGCAAATGCTGAACCAAACGCAGCCGTAGTCCCAAATCTCTCAAAGTTTACCAATCTGGTAGATTTGGCCCTATCCGATTTCTCTGTAAATCAAAATTTGTCAAATGTAAAGCACAAATGTGACCTGGGGTGGATTGGAAGGCTATCCAAACTAAAAGAGTTGAGCTTGTATTTTCTCAAGTTCACTGCACCGGTTCCGGAGTTGGGCCTCCTTTCTCTTCTAGAACATCTTCGTTTGAGAGGACTAGACCTGCAACCCCTCAAGCAACTACCGCATTCTTTACTTTCTTTAAATCTTCACAATTTCAGCTCCACGGGATTGCCACTATTTAACTTGAAAGTTCTGTCAGATTTGACGCTTAATTGCTCGAGATTGCAAGAAATTCAACTCGAGGGACTTTCACAATTGCAGCACTTATCTTTGCTCAGTTGTGAAATTCGGAGCTTATTGATACCATATAGCTTATGGACACTGTATGTACGCTCTTGCCCTAATATGATTGAGATTTAGTCTGTTGGGATGTCAGCATCACTGGAGATATTAAATATCTATGAGTGCCGGTCAATTGGAAGGATAGTATTATGAAGTGAGGTAGGATCTCGCGGGGTCCTCGATCAATCAGAGTCTTCTTGGATTGAGACTACTGATTGTTTACCGGGAGTACTTCATCTTCCCAACGCCCTCAAGAAACTAAAATGCCTTAGATTGTCGACGTGTGAAAACCTACTTGAGATTCAAGTCGTCGTACATTGTTATCCTTGCAAACGATTGAAATTTATAGTTGCCATGCTATGGAAAAGTTGACCGGTATATCGAACTTGAAGAACCTTCACCGTTTGATCATCGATGAGTGCGCTAAGCTGCGGGTTGTTGAGGGCCTTGACAAACTAGAGGTAAAGTTCTTTCAACAGGTCTATAGAATTCATTTTTTCACTCGCAAATGTCTAGGATTCTCAAATTTGCCCTACCTTAACAAACCAAAAATCGCCATATGAGAGGAGTTATCTGATACAGGCATCGGCATTGTGCTTTACTTTCCATTTTCTTTGGTCCGCTCTCTTTAGTCATATTCCTCAATCCATTGACTTCATCTAAATTTTCTGTTCATACAGACATAAAGTGGAACTTCCAACTAGATGTCTTGTTTCATATAGTGCGTATTTATTTAAGTTTCTGTAGTAATATTGTCTTTTCGTTTTGCTTATTTCATTAATACATTGAAGTTTGATCACCTGAATGTAAGAAATTCAAGATTAGAGATTTGCACTTCCGGACAATCTGAGGGATATGGAAGGTCATAATGTGTTTCATCCAGGAACTTAATTTGGAAAGTAAAACCGACTTTGAAGAAAGAAAATGAGAGAAACTAGAGGAGCTTTATCTTGGTTGTCGCAGGGAGTTTGAAGGCGATACTCCTGATGAGATAGGACATCTTTCCTCTCTAAGAGTCCTAGATTTATGTTCTACCAAAATTTGTCAAGTTCCGAGAACAATTAACATGCTTTCTTGCCTCTTAACACTTGACTTAACGAGGTGTGATGAGATTACAGAGTTGCCTGAGCTTCCAACGATTTTAGTCTGTTTACATGTTCAATCTGGCGTGATGCATTTGTTCAATTTTCAAAAAGAAGAAGAAGAAGATAAATATACATATATTATACCCATCAAAGCCCATTGCGAAGGGTTTCTATTCCGGGGAACTATTTCTTTTCAAAAATTGTTTTTTTCTATTTCTATTTCGGGATCAATTTCTGAGTAAAATAAGGTACTTGATAATTATACAAAAATTCTATTCTAGGAATAGAAACAGATTAGAAATGTGTTTGGTAAAAATTTATAATTTTTTTTTTCTTCTTGCTCTCGGACCACTGCTCGTTGCCGTATGACCACCGCCCGTTGCCGCACAACCGCCGCACGACCATCGCACGAATGCCGCACGATCATCGCACGACCGTCGCACGAATGCCGCACGACCGTCGCACGAATGTCGCATGACCGTTGCACGATCATAGATCGTCACCGCAAGGATTGCCGCCCATAGCCCATCGGTTGCAGGTGGGGGTGGTGGCCGGTGGTCTTGTGGCACTAGATCTGGCTCGCCAGCGGCCGTAGCCCTTCGCCAGTCTAGCGAAGGTTTTTGTTCAATTTTCAAAAAAAAAAAAGGAGATATATATACATATATTATACCCATCAAAGCCCATTGCGAAAGTTTTCTTTTACCAAACACACATTCAACTCAAAGTCCATTTGCAAAAAAAAATTACGAAACATAATCGCATTTCCCCAAGTAGCTTTAGGCTTTCAGCATTTGCATTGGGCTCAAAGCCCCTTGCAAATGCTGAACCAAACGCAGCCGTAGTCCCAAATCTCTCAAAGTTTACCAATTTGGTAGATTTGGCCCTATTCGATTTCTTTGTAAATCAAAATTCGTCAAATGTAAAGCACAAATGTGACCTGGGGTGGATTGGAAGGCTATCCAAACTAAAAGAGTTGAGCATGTAATTTCTCAAGTTCACTGCACCGGTTCCGGAGTTGGGTCTCCTTTATCTTCTAGAACATCTTCGTTTGAGAGGACTAGACCTGCAACCCCTCAAGCAGCTACCGCCTTCCTTACTTTCTTTAAATCTTCACAATTTCAGCTCCACAGGATTGCCACTATTTAACTCGAAAGTTCTGTTAGATTTGACGCTTAATTGCTTGGGATTGCAAGAAATTCAACTCGGGGGACTTTCACAATTGCAGCACTTATATTTGCTCAGTTGTGAACTTCGGAGCTTATCCATACCATATAGCTTATGGACATTGTATGTACGTTGTTGCCCTAATATGATTGAGATTTAGTCTGTTGGGATGTCGGCATCACTGGAGATATTAAATATCTATGAGTGCCGGTCAATTGGAAGGATAGTATTATGCAGTGAGGTAGGATCTCACGGGGTCCTCGATCAATCAAAGTCTTTTCGATTGAGACCGAGAGTACTTCGTCTTCCCAACGCCTTCAAGAAACTAAAATGCCTTAGATTGTCGACGTGTGAAAACCTACTTGAGATTCAAGTCGTCAGTACATTGTTATCCTTGCAAACGATTGAAATTTGTAGTTGCAATGCTATGGAAAATTTCAGCGGTATGTCGAAGTTGAAGAACCTTCACCATTCATTCATCAGTGGGTGCTCTAAGCTGCGGGTTGTCAAGGGCCTTGACGAACTAGAGGTAAAGTTCTTTCAACAAGTCTATAGAATTCATTTTTTTCACTTGCAAATGTCTAGGATTCTCAAATTTGCCCTACCTTAACAAACCAAAATCGCCATATGAGAGGAGTTATCTGATACAGGCATTGCCATTGTGCTTTACTTTCCATTTTCTTTGGTCCCCTCTCTTTGGTCATATTCCTCAATCCATTGACTTCATCTACAATTTCTGTTCATACAGACATAAAGTGGAACTTCCAACTAGATGTCTTGTTTCATATAGTGCGTATTTATTTAAGTTTCCTGTAGTAATACTGTCTTTTCATTTTGCTTATTTCATTAATACATTGAAGTTTGATCACCTGAATGTAAGAAATTCAAGGTTAGAGATTTGCACTTTTGAACAGTTTGAGGGATATGGAAGGTCATAATGTGTTTCATCCAGGAACTTAATTTGGAAATTAAAACTGACTTTGAAGAAAGAAAATGGGAGACTTTACACTGCATGGACTGCTGAATCATCATCTTTATGCAGCATATAGACTTCTGATGTCTTGCAGATAGGAGCCATGAGTCTGCTGTACCCTTGTTTGTGAAAAAGGCAAAGCCAATGTTAAGGAAAATATTTATTTGATGACAACTGCATTTTTGTCCTAGTATGCTAGCTAAAGAAAATCTTATTTTTCATGTAGGACAAGGCTAAAATGGAAGGGGATGCCGTAGAGCCCGATACCAAGCTTCAGTCTCCGTTCTATTCATCTGCAAGTTCTTGGGATCATGAAATTAGCGAGGAGCCTCCCTTTGACAGTGTCAGAGAAGGAACTCTGCCCGAAAGGTAAAATTAGACGGAAGAAGACTCGAACCGTATTTCCGCCACTATTGTCTATGTTTCAATCTAATATTATCATGTTACATATACTGAAGAAGTATATGATGAACTTAACCACAACCTGTTTTTGCAGGTCTTGATGAACTTGCTCCACCAAGAACTTTTTGTGATAGGTTCAGGATATGCTTAGCGAGCATATTGGAATGTGTCTGCAACCACGACTTTCCTAGCATTAAAGCTGAAGGGGGTTAAATGATGAATAGTCTTTCTGCAGTGTATGTTGATGATATCATGGATCCGTGAGGTGAGGAACGCCAATTCTTCAATTCTAGCGTGTAGGATTGCAGTTAGAGACCAAAATTTAATTGGCATAATGCTTAAATGGGCATGCAATTGGAAATGGAGGCTCCCATTTCTTAATCACGACTTGAATTTCATGCATCCCAGTCAGGCTGTATGCATTTTTTTATTTGTTTCATTACTGAATGTATCGGTCTCTTGTTTGTACACAATATTGCACTGGCGATAGATTGGGCATCATTTTTAGGACTAGATATTGAAGTCATTAATAAAATTGGAGAAGCAAGACTAATGCAATTATCGTTTTCTTTTGGCCAGACCTGAAACTAATAGTACTAACCTCATTGGAAGTATCGTGGCTTATCCTATGTAGCTATCTGCATTATGATTAAAATTTTCATCAATCCCTTAGGTGCAACCAGAATGAGCTTTGCAACAACAGAAGCAATACCAAGTGATGTTGATAAGAAAGATGAGGGTCCTGTATTTGTTGCTGGTGCCACTGGAAAAGTTGGATCACGGACTGTGAGGTTGCTTTCCAGAACTTACACTTCCAATGCAAACTGTTTTATACCTTACTTTCGTTTGATCAAGAGGATGGATTCTTCTTTAGGGAGCTTTTGAAATTAGGATATCGAGTAAGAGCTGGTGTGCGAAGTGCTAAAAGAGCAGTAACTCTTGTGCAGGTAGAAGGTTTGGTTGATCTGAACTTGCTCTCCATAGCTTGCCAGTTTCCTGCTATAATGACTCAGTTAATGACAAACTTCTTGCAGAGTGTCAAACAGAAGAAGTTTGAGGGGGATGACACGAAGGAGGGGTTTAAACGTAAGAAAATAAAATATGGAAAGCTGGGATTTATGTTCTGTTTCTTTCTTTCTAAATAATTCAAAGAGGAAATTTTCAGACGAAAGAAGAGTAGTACAAATCCATTATTGTTTATAAGATACTCTGTGATAACAAATAACGGCTATTTTCTGGTTTTTAGCCCAGCTGAAGAGAAGCTTGAAGTTGTGGAATGTGACTTGGAGAAGCCAGATCAGATAAGGCCAGCCTTAGCCAATGCTTCTGTGGTTATATGCTGCATTGGTGCAAGCGAAAAGGAAGTTTTGATGTGACGGGCCCATACAGAATTGACTATATGGCTACGAAGAACCTCATTGATGCAGGTAGATAAAGTCCATAAAATCAAGGGGGGTCACTTGAGTCCTGGCCACCGAAGATCATTTTCTTTAGTGCCTCAAGATTCTTATGCAACAATTAGATCGTTAGGTTTTTGCGTAAAGTAAGATCATTCAACTACAAGAGTAACAAATGAAGACTTGGCCAGGAGAATTGAGGAAGCAATTTGCAAAATCTTTATTGGATCTTTTACATTTATTAAAATAACTTGGTGAAACTGAATTTGACTAAACTTTATGAAAGAGAACTGTAGTTTTAATATGTGCCTTCTCTTGAAGTTGGCTCCATCAAATTGTGTTATCTCTGTTTGGACAGCAACTTCGGCCAAAGTTAACCACTTCATCATGGTTTCATCTTTGGGAACAAACAAGGTCGGATTTCCTGCGGCTATACTGAAGTAAGTGGGCTTTTTTTTTTTCTTTTGTGAGACTATTCTCTATTCATAAAGATATTTAAACATGATCTATTTACTGCTTTCTTGCCCCTTAAGTTTGTTCTGGGGAGTGTTAATCTGGAAAAGAAAAGCTGAAGAAGCACTTATAGCCAGTGGTACTCCTTACACTGTGAGTATTTCTTGAATCAACTTTTCAGTTGAACACAGTTTTTGAATAATCTTACTAATCTACAAGTGTTAATTCAGATAGTGAGGCCAGGGGAAATGGAGCGGCCTACTGATGCTTATAAAGAAACTCATAATATTACTCTGTCAGAGGAAGATACTTTATTTGGAGGCCAAGTTTCAAACCTTCAGGTAAAGTTGTCAAGTTTATTTGCATATGCATAAGTCAGCAAGCAATTTTAGACTTTCTAGCTATCAAGAAACTGAAGACATTTCTTTTTTACTGAAGGAAAAAACCAAACGGTATATAACTTTAAAGAAAGTAAAGATATTATTTTCTGAATATGCATAAAACTTTGCTAGGAGATCTATTTTGTTTGCTTTTGGTCTGGGTGAGTGAAGCAGATGGGCCAAGCAACATTCTGAATAAATTTTTTGCATCTTTGCAAGAGATCTAAGATTCATATAGCTGATCCTATTTAGTGGGATGAGGCTTCATTTATTGTTGTTGTTTTTGCACGATGTTTAGGCTTATTGGCAGTGGCAGGACAAAGTTCCACACATTGTATGTTCTGTTTTTAATCTATTTCATATCACCTTTTAGGTGTATCAGGTTTGTTCTATCATTTCAACTCCTGGTCCTTACTGCTTTGCAGATCTGTCTGAATTAATAGTATATGTATGAGGTCTTGCACTTGTTAAAATTTACCTCAAAAATGATGAATTGAGGAGTCACTTTTACTGTTTTTGCTAGCGTTTCAGTTTGCATTCTGAATAAATACTGCAAATATTTATTCTCTGTTTTGAATGAAAAAGATTTCCACCCTTGCAGGACTTGTGGGGAAAATGTTCTCAGGGATAGTGTCACACATTTTCAACATTGCCAATGGTAGGAAAGGCATTTCTGATTTACTATTTCAGGTGGCAGAACTCATGGCAGTCATGGCCAAAAACTGTGGCCTTTCATACTGTAAAGTGGTGGAAGTGATTGCTGAAACAACTGCTCCACTGACTCCCATGGAAGAGCTTCTTGCTAAGATACCATCACAACGCCAAGGACCACAGGTATGACTCTTTCCATGTATAACCTGCTAAACTTGAAGTTTCTATCAATATTATTATAATGCCTTTTACAATTATTCACAAGAGGAAATCCAGAATTTCATTACTTCTTTTAGAGTGTTTTTGCTTGTCTTAGCATGTTATGGCACTGAAAGGTAGTTAAAAGTCAAATCTAACATGCTTGTAGTAATGAGAGTGAGGTATTTTTTTGCAATTCAGGTTTTTCCTATGAAAAAAGGGTATTAATGATTCTAGTTACAAAGCATAGGCTTAAATTTGTCATGGTTAAGCAACTTCGGTCTATAAATTGTTGTTTCCATGCTAATGGTGATTTCTTAATCTTCACACTTTGTAAAACTCTGACGCTGATTTTTTTTTTTTTTTTTTGGGTCTGTAACTCTGATGCTGATGTTATAAGCAATAATTTTTGCAAAAACTGTTCTTGGTTAAGCATGCTTTTTGACACGGTCAAATCCTCCTAGTTAGAAATTAGTCATTGTTGATCAACTGTTACTCCCAAAAGTTTGAGGTATGGGGAAACGTATTAGCATTGTATATCAGGGTTGTATACGTCTTAGTACTCCCTTTGGTGTTTAAGCTATCTTATATAATGACATAGAATGTAGCGACAACCACATCAAATAATTGCCAGAGGGCAAACGATTGTGACAGACTTAATGACAACAAGAGGGAGTACAAAGATTCAAACCCTTCACCCGAAGCTACAATACCATGTTGAACAACTATTTTCTGAAAAGTATAAGCTAACAAAATGTGCTCAAAATTTCTATCAAGCATATATCTGGATAGTCATGTAGTGACTTGTCCTTCTCGTCTTCATGCTTAGTGGATTAGATTTGGTTTTTCTCCATACGGAAGATTTCATTAATTTAAATCTTCTATGAAGACACATTTTTGTATTGTAATTTTTAATTAATGTCCTTGTGCAGTAACAATGTAGCCGAAATAGAAATTTGGAAAAGAAGGATGAGTAATTCATATCTTTTGAAAATGTAGCGAACTTTTCAGGAACTAAAGTTCACATTTTAACATCTAGTTCTGCATATAAAGTTCATATGATTTAACTCACTGCACTTTTAGAAGTGTGAAATGAGGTTTCCAACCCTCAAATAAAATCATGAATCAAGATTCCATTTGTTTGGCTAAAAATAAATAATTTATTTATTTTTTAAAAATATCATTTATATTACTTGAAATAATTAATGAATGAAAAAATTTTCATTATCAATTAAAATATATATTTAAATATTTTCTTTAGACAATAAATATACTTTTTCGTCCATTATTTTTTTTAAGTGATACGAACTATCATTTTAAATGATTCATTTTTCGCGAAACAAACGCATCCTAATAATCCATCAACATTAGCACTCCAGAGAGCTCCATGTTTCACATATGCTACAGTATATTCAACAAATGTACTGTAAATCTAAGAATTGGAAGCTTTCATAAAGGGAATAAGCTACCAAAAGTCTCAAACTATAGCCACTATAACACATTTGCTTTAAACTTTTTCTTGTAACATGAAATATTCAAAATTTGTAGCTATGTGACACATTTACCATCCATTTAAGTTCTACCCCATAATTTTTTAGTTAAAATAACACCATTTTTATTTCACTTACTATGTCAATACCGTTTGCTTTTAGGTGTCCATGTAAGTAGATTTTTGATGATGTTTATTTATGGAAACTTGATGGAGGTAAGTATATCCTACATATACAAGTTTATAGTTTGTTAACATAAAATTTGGGGTAAATAAGTTATAGTGGATAAAATTTGAGATTTTTTTGTGGCTTTTTCTATTTATAAAATCAGAGCGAGTCTGATCTTGCCGGGTATCCAAAAGATAACTTACGGTTACCGAGCATCTCGGTTTTTCATGTCTCTCTCCACTGTCCACGTAACGTCCCACGATGCTCTGGTTTCCAAACGACCGAGAAGGTCGGAGATTGCGGTTGTGCTTTTGACCAGGTTTCGGTCTGCTACTAGAGCAGAGCATAAGGCCACTGTCCACGTAACGTCCCACGATTCTCATCTTAACGTCCCACGATTCTCTTCTTCTCCTCTCATTTGTCCGCGCTTGAAATCTCATCGGTGATCGTCATTACTGGATTGGATCAGGGGCATAAGGCCATTCTAAGCAACTGGACAGCCATGGCGTTCTTTCAAAGTATGATGTGGAATATTGATCTGCAGTTAGTTTTCTGATTAAAGGTCTGCTAGTTTCTTTGCTTCTGCGTGCCGTGCACCATGCACCATCCGCATGTACTTCGATCTCAAGCTTTCGGGACATTTTAGAAAGGAACTTGCGATCACTGAATTAATTTGATTTTTCGAGACCTTCATGCTCACGTGAGATTTTTCTGCAAAGGAGTGATCCGTTTCCGCGATTTTTTTTTTTTTAATAGGAATTGAAGTTGTTTGTGATTCGTGTAATGCTATTGATTTTCTCGCAACTCCATTAGTCTCTGCGGTTCCTTTTATGCTGTAGTTGTTCTTTCCAGGAAGTCCTGCTATTTTTGGTGACCAAGAAGAAGATGCCGATTGATGTTTTTGGGAGAGATTTTGATTACTTAGGAAATCAAAATCCAAACCGGAAGACCGAAGAACACATCTCGGGTCAGCACACGTGGTACGGAGAGAAGGAGGATGCAAGTGCCCCAAATTTGATATGGAGGTTTCTCACAATCGTATTCCTCGACTTACAAGTGGCCAAAAGTTACATTATTTGAGCTTGGGGGTGCTGGTTTTCACGTTGCCGTTGTTTTAGAATTAAACATGTCTTTGCATCGTTTACCACGATTCAGGTTTCTGGGAAGTTATCTGCTGCTTCACCTGAACGCCTCTCTGTGACATCTCCTGATGTTGATGCTGGGAAGCGCATCCATTCTCTACCTTCTGTAGCTGATGCTAATGTTATTCACAGACACCCTTGTCTCTACATGGTTGTAAACCCTAGGTATGGCGCATATTGGTTATGTGGTACTGGCAATGCAGCTAACAATAGGGTGACCCATTGAGGGAATTTGATTCATCAGGACTGAACAATGTTGCCTGGAAGGAAAGGGTTGATGGCTGGAAAATGAAGCAAGAGAAGAATATAGCTCCAATGAGCACTGCCCAGGCTACTTCTGAAAGAGGAGGTGGTGATGTCAATGCCAAGCACCGATGCGCTTGTGGATGACTCTTTACTGTGAGTCTCTACGATATTAAGCTTAGTCTTCTTCTTTTTTTGGCTTAGTATTTCCTACAGTCGAATTTGGCACGTGTCGAGCTAAAAGTGACGCTGACCATTTTCACTAACTTTTCCTTTGTTGATGTTTCTTAATTATGTGGTTGTCTCTGTTTTCAACCAAAAAAGCTGTCAACATATATCGAATTGCTAGAAATTCTCAAAAAATTTCCCGACGCATGCTTTCCATTAGTATCTATAAGTACCGGTGTAATAATGTAACTGTCACTACTTTTTAATAAATCGTTCAATCTGTTAGTCGTGTTCAGTCCTTGGCTGCATTTCGCATAAATATTTTTCTTATTCTGTGGGAATGACAAAGCCAGGCTACCGAACAACAAATCCTGTGACCAATGCCTACGCTCTGTGGTTAATATCTGTGATATGTGAGGTTTGGTTTGCAATTTCTTCGATATTGGATCAGTTCCCAAAGTGGTTTCTGGTAAACCATTAAACGTATCTCGACAGACTAGCAATTAGTAGTATCACTACTTCATGAATCTGGTAACTTAGGTTTTTCTTATCACCAACTTGTTTTGTCAGATCAGAATTTTTTGTGAAACTTTACATGGATATAGGCACGACGGAGAAGGAGAACCATCACAGTTAGCTGCTGTTGTCGGTACTGTCAACCCACTAAAGAACATCCTCTAGTGACAGCAAATACAGCATTCTTCGTTCTTGCAGTTGACTACCCAGTTGACAAGGTCTCATGCTATGTATCCAACGATGGAGCTACTATGTTAACTTTCGAGGTCCCTTCTGGAACATCAGAGTTCGCAAGGAAAGGGTTCCTTTTGTAAGAAGCATAGCATAAAGCCTTAAGCCTTGAGCCCCCGAATGGTGCTTCGCTCCAAAAATCGACTACTTGAAAGACAAAGGTCATCCGTCTTTGTCAAAGATCACAAAGCTATGAATGCATGAGTTTAGATCAGAATCTTGATAGTGTTTTGCAATCCCTTTGTACATTGCATCGATGTGACATGTTTACAGTTTCATGTATAGCAGAGAGTATGAGAATTTAAAGTCCTCATAAGTGGACTTGTTGCCAAGGCACAGAAGGTTCCCGAGGAAGGATGGATAATGCAAGATGGGACTCCATGGCCTGGAAAAAATACGAGGGACTGCCCCAGAATGATTCAGGTCAATTTATAATTTTTGGAATGTATCTGATATTGTGATTGAGCTCATAAAATCGTACCCACCACGGATTGATTCAGGTTAATTTGTAGTTAAACTATGGGGTAGCAACACAGCAATCTCTCTCTCTCTCTCTCTCTCTCTCTCTCTCTCTCTCTCTCTCAGAGTTCAATGGTGCTGCCACTGAGCCTCATATGCCACCAACCATAACATAAATTTTCATCGGAAATCTTCTCCTCCACCCAAATTACTTCAGCAACAAAAAGTGAAAGCTTTAAAACTTTTATTGTATGGGAAGTTATTTCTTGATAGGCCCTGATTCTTTTTTTCTTTTCTGTTTCAATTTGTTGCATTCTCTTCATAATCAATTTGAAATATATTATCTGATTTACTGATACTTATCAGAAAGTTACAATAATGATGATTACGTATCGACTGACTTAAAGTTTGTGATTATATCCACTCCATGAATTTGCCTTCCTAAAGTAACACAATGGATTAGTTTCTTAACTTTTTTCTCTTCGATAATGCAAGTATACATCAGGAACTCACAAGAGCCGAAATGCTACTTGGAATACTTTATGTTTTTTGGATAATGCTTCTTTTTTTCTGGGTACAATGCGACATTTGTGATGTTGTCAATTGGATAATAGTATCATTTAACTTCTATTACTAAATTTGATGGAGTGGAGCTCTCACGATAAATAAGTATGAAACTTATAAAAAATTCCAGGTTATTATATAAAGTTTGCATATCTTAAGATCTTATGGTTCCATTTTATAAAGTTCTCTTCTCATGAATATCATTGTCTGTGGCAGATTTCTCTTGTTTCCTATCGTGCTGCGTATTAAAGGCCATGACTCCACATCCAAGTTCTCTTGACTCAGTTATGATACGGGTAAAACTGTGGTTCCTGGATCCTGAAAGCAGCAATTTTTTTTCTTACTAAAACATTTGCATTACTCGCCTGCTGTCATGTTTTCTTAGGGCGAAGTGGAGGTCTTGATGCTAAGGGTAATGAGTTGCCACGTTTGATCTATGTTTCTTGTGAAAACGTCTGGGCTTCCAACATCACAAGAAAGCTGGTGCCATGAATGCTTTTGTGAGTAGATATGTCTGTTAATTATGGATGTCGATGCTTTCATGCTTTCCTTACCTTTTGTCTTATTTTATATTTAGGTGAGAGACTCAGCTGTCCTCACTAATGGACCTTTCTTGTTGAATCTTGATTGTCATCACTACATAAACAACAGTAAAGCATTGAGAGAAGCCATGTATTTCTTGATGGATCATAACCTTGGGAAACATGTGTGTCATGTTCAATTTCCAAAGAGATATGACGGTGTTGACAGAAATGACAGATACACCAACCGCGATATTGTGTTCTTTGGTTTAGGCTCTTTGTCTCTTCATTAAAATACATTTTCTTATGTTATGTCCAAGATTGCTACTTGCACTGACATCAGAATCACGTCCTCCACTGAAGCGAGTTCTTTTGTTGTGGACTAAGATCAAAACACTCTTCAGCTTCCTTGCATAACTCATTAGGCGGACATTCTGTCTTATGATCTGGACAAGCTTAAGAGGTTTGGATGGCATCCAAGGTCTTGTTTATGTTGGAACTGGGCGTATGTTCAATGGAACAGCCTTATATGGTTATGAAGCTCCTCATAAGCCAAAGCATAGAAAGTGAGGATTCCTGTCTTCTCTCTGTGGTGGATCACGAAAGAAAGCAAGATGAAGTAAAAAGGTTTTTGACAATAAGTGGCAAACATGTAGTTCCAACTGTGCCTATCTTCAGCCTGCAAGATATAGAAGAGGTTGTTGAAGGTACAGATCTAGCTATCTCTTGGATCATTCAAATTTGGCTGGAAACTTCCTTGCAACCTCCATAACAATTGACTGGTCAACAGCAGAGAGTGGTACACAAGTTAGTGAGGCCTTGAGATCTGGAATGTAGCCTCATTTAATAGTGGCCCTTGAGGTTTTGACACTCTTGCCTGAGGACGACTTTTGTCCCTGATGACTCGGGATTCTTACGACGATGCAATTTCTATATTCTTTCAGTAATGTAGTTTCTTAGGTTTTTCTAAATGTTTTCTTTTCTTGGATTTTACCCAGTTTCATCAATCACTTATTTCATTGAGACCTTGCTAATATGCTTTAATAGTTCATGCAATTTCTATATTCTTTCAGTAATGTAGTTTCTTAGGTTTTTCTAAATGTTTTCTTTTCTTGGATTTTACCCAGTTTCATCAATCACTTATTTCATTGAGACCTTGCTAATATGCTTTAATAGTTCATGTTGGCAATCCTGCTCACTATCCATTTTAATGCTGCTCCTGTGTGTAAGAGCTATTAAATATCGAACAGTTCATTTCAGGTGATAGTGTTAATCTTCTGCTTGAGACTTATAATGCTGTAAGGAGCTTTAACATTTATATTAGAACCTCTCTGGCTTACATTTTATTTTCATATTCATAGGTGCTGGATTTGATGATGAAAAGTCATTGCTTGTGTCGCAAATGAGCCTGGAGAAGAGGTTTGGTCAGTCTACTGTCTTTGTGGCCTGTACATTTATGGGGAATGGTGGCGTTCCTCAATCTACAACTCCAGAAACCCTTCTTAAAGAGGCTGTTCAAGTCATCAGTTGGGGTTATGAGGATAAAACGGACTGGGAAGTGAGGTATGTGAGCTTATTATAATATTTATTCCATTAGAGTGTTTGTTGTTTAAGAGAAAAAGATACATGAGTCATGGGCTAGCAGATCCTTGACCACATAATAAGCCATGCGGTGTCTAGCAAGTCAAGAAGACATCAAGCTAGCCTTCATTCTATAGTTGTTCCTAAGAATAGTATGATGAATAGCATCCTTGTATTATGCCATACTACGACCAGCTTAGCTCGAGCATTCAAACCCTTGAGCAAGATGCACGAAACATTTTAGGCATGACAATTGGTTTTGGCTTGCTATGGCCTCATAAGGAGAGTACATAAGCTTTTGACCAATTTGTGCATGGGAGGCTAACCCCGCCTTTGGAGTTTCTAGAGTTATAATTGTTCAATCTTAGTACTCTTAGACAAACGTCCTAACGCCACTTCCATGAACCAATTGTATCATCCCGTCTACATCACTTGCTCTTCACCTTGACGCCACAAAGTTCCACTCTCAAGGGTATATGAGTATGGGAGAATTCGGTCCGTGACATTCTCCCCTATTTAGTTCCACAACACCTTTGTTGTAGGCTGTTTAGTCGCTTCCTTGAGTCGCTTCAGTACCATAAATGTTGCTCGATCGGGTCTTACATGAATGGTGGACGCTCACCCAACAAACAAGCCACTACACTCCATTAGTGTCTTCCGCTGATCAAAGCTACTTGGGTATCTTTGGTCATTTGTGTTCTCCCTGCTAAGTGTGGCATTTTGAGCCAACTGCACTTTTCGTAGCACCCTCTTTCTCCTACTAAGCTTGATCTTAGTGGACCAACGAAGGTTTCTCCCTTGTTCAAAATGTGGTAGCAAACCCATCTCGAGATTTGCCAATTGATCCGAGAACCTTTTTTTTCTATTCAATGAGCAATTCGGTTTCTTCCTGTACTCCCATTGTCTTTCAAGAAGTAAGCCAAGACTCATACCTTGTCTGAGCCCCTTTTGCTTTGGCAATTCACTCTTCGCCATCATAGGATTAGGTAGACCACAAGAATTCCTTGAATTACCATATCTATTGGAGGGATTATGCCCTGATACCATTTTTCATGGGTTGATAAATCCTTGACTGTGAAAAAGACAAGTTGGCACTCAGCTAGTCGAGAAGACATCATTTTATAGTTGTTCATAAGAATAGTATGACAAATAGTATCCTCATTTTTGGTCAAAACAAGTAATTTTCCAACTTGGTAGGTCACTTTGTAAGATGAAATTTGACTTGTATTCTAGTATTTCTACTGATGCCTTTTTTTTTCCCTCCAATATTTTGTTTGATTGCTTGAACACGATCTATCTTTTGCTTGTAGTGTAATTATAAACCCCATGGAAGATGTCCTTCCCTGAGAAAGTGCCAAGGTCTATTCCTAGTTCCCATTATGCAAAATCACATCAAATAAAGCAAAATGGTACTTTCACATGCTCATGAACATTATCCAAGCAAAGGGATTCACAACTCAAAAATACTCACGAATACTAAAAATTAACATTCTATTTTTAGTTGGTAAATTGATTCCAAATTGTAAGGTGCTTAACTTGCTTCTTCAAAGTTCTCCATAACAAATATTAGGCAAGATGGTTAATTGAGGTTGAAATTCTTATCATAAGATGAAAATGAAAGGGTTCTTTGGAAAAATTTTAAAAAGCGAGCAATCATACCTTGAAATACTAGCTATAGTTCAAAAACTTATATATTTAGAATGACCCATATTCCAATAAAATCGTCACTCTTAGAAAGAAGGAATAACGAAGCAATGCTAATAATGAAGATCAAAACCTGGATACAAAAACTTATTAGCGAAGAGTCAACATATTTGGAAGTCACAAGAACTAGATAAAAATAAGTGTTGGTAGTAGAGATTTATGAGTTTGCCATGCATGGAAAATGCCAAGTAGGCGAACATGCCAAATAGGCAAAAATCCGATGCTCTAACATCGATGCCACCAAAGACAAGCCAAGAAATTGAGGAGTTGTGTAGTTGCAACAAACTGTTATGCACATAAAGAGCATCTCCTCTCTGAATTGCCCCATTGTTTTCAACAAATTGTTTCCAGACAAACTCTCTCCGCCGGGAGGCCAGTTTAGGATGCGCTTAAATAGTCATCTTGAATGCCCATCAGGAATTAAGAGTTTGTTTGGAAACAATTTGTCGGAAACAATGGGGCAATTTAAAGAGCAAATACTTTTATGTGCATGATAGTTTGCTGCAACTACACAACCTATCAATTCCTTGGCTTGTCTTTGATGGCGTCAATATTGGAACATCAACTTGCCTATTTTGCAAGCCCATAAATCTCTACTATCAAGACCTTATTTATCCAATTCTTGTGACTTTCAAATATGCTGACTCTTTTCTAATAGGTTTCTGTATCCAGGTTTTGGTCTCCATTATTAGCATAGCTTCGTTATTTCTTTTCTCTAAGAGTGACGGTTTTATTGGAATATGGGTTACTCTAACTATATATAAGTCTTCGAATTATAGTTGGTATTTTAAGGTATGATTGCTTGCTTTTTGAAATTTTCTGAACCCTTAAATTTTCATCTCATGATAAGAATTTCCACCTCAATTGACCATTTTGCCTTATATTTGTTATGGAAACTTTGGTGAAGCACTAAGTTAAGCACTTTATACTATTTGAAATCAAATTATCAATTGAAAATAGAATGTTAATTTCTAGAGTATTCATGAGTATTTTGGAGTAGTGAATCCCCCGCTTAGATAATGTTCATGTGCATATGAAAGTACCCTTTTGCTTTATTTGATGTGGTTTTGCATAATGGGAAGTAGGACTAGACCTTAGCGCTTTCTTAGGGAATGACACTTTCCATGGGGTTTATGATTATATTGCGAGCAAAACGGTAGTTGCAACTAGCAAGTGGTAGCTGTGGCACTACATGGGTGAAAAACACCTGCTAGTGATATGGACATTTGTGTCCACTATCCACAGTTCACTATGCTTGAAGAGGAGCAAATTTTCAAGAAAAAAATTGGATGAGATTTTTTACGTTAGCTTATAGTTGGAACCATTAAATAGGGGTGACATTCACACTACAATTCACATGTGTACATTTTTGGATCCAAGTGTGTGTATATATGTGTGTATGGCCAAATGCAAAAAGAAGGTGTGCACCATATGTGAGTATGTGTCCTTGCATGTGATGTCTTTTGCGTGAGTCTGGTTAAATGACTAGTAAAACATGTTTTCCCCAAATTATAGTGCTGGTTTTATCTCAAAAAAATCTTGGAGTACTGCACCGCTGTGTCTCATGTCTCATGTGGTGTATTTGGAGACGATGCAACAAAAGAAGATTAAATGCGTATGATGCTTATTTCTACTATGTTGAATATTTGTGCTTGTTTTTTGTATTCATGCTTGAATACTACCTATCATTTAGTTTAAGTAATTCTAGATGTTTCTTTCTTCTTCTTCTTTTCTCTTTGCTCTCAGGAATCTCCAATTAATAAGATTTGATGGTTCAAAAAGTCATTATCATTCCTCAAAATAATTACTTTTAATACCTTAGGTGTAGCTACAGTTGGTTTGCACCTACTAGGATTGCCTATTTGTAGAGAAGGCATATCTTGGTCAACGATCACTATTGACATTGTGGGACATTGCACATTGTAAGATTAAGAAGAACTTCTATAATGATTGATACATAGCTGATGACAAATGTTATAAGATAAAGGATGATGGTATAATTAGAGGCTATAGCACAGTTTTTAAAGTGAAAGAAAACCTTTTAAAGGAATACTTCATTTAGTTAACTACAATCAAACATTAGGAAAATCATGGTTAAAAAGTTCTTATTTGAGTGTCCTATTATTTATGATTGAAATAGTTTCTTTTATATTATGACATTTATCAAAGATATCAAGAATTTTAAATGACAACTTGCTAATGCAATAGATTGTATAGCACTGAAAATAACTCCAATTCACCAGTTCAATCTAGGATTGGTACCTCTGAAAATATACATCATCAAATAGCTAGATTCCTAGTTGCATTATGTCCTTTGTTTGAGATCTTTCTAATAAGCTTAAGTGGATAATAACCATTTTAAAGCAAGTTTGGAACTAGATGTCAAACCAGAAAGTATAGAAGGGAGAAAACCAAAAAGAATTCTAGTATGTGTAACTACATATTTTTAAGAAAGTGAACCACACTTCGAGAAATCTCATTATAGTTGTTCAATAAGCTAATTGTCTCATGTCCATTGTTTTGCTTTACTTAAAGATTCAGTGAAGGTGTCACACATTGAGGAAATGCTCCTTGTTTCTAAAAGTATTCAAGGAAGTAGTTTTACCCATTTAGTAACAACCAAACCATCAGCAATAAGTGATGATGTCATCCAAACCTGTAAGCATATCAGAAATGCAGCCAAAGGTTTTGAACCTAGTCGTGTAGCTAACAAGACAGTAAGGGTAGAATAGGATGTTAGAGTTATCACTCTTGCCAACATAAGAAGTCCCATGAACAAATGCAAGTATTCATTTAGAATTAATAATATTCTTAAATTTTAGAAAAGAGTTTTTTGTAACACAAAGGAACACATGGCCATAAAACTATGAGCAAAAAAATGAATACTAATAATTTATCTGCTCATTGTTTAATACAAAAAAAAAAAGCTGCCACAAGAACAAATTTGATTATCTTTCGTGTTTTGCAAATTATTCTTTTTTGAAATTTGAGAATATGAATGCTTATATTTATTCTTTTACCAAAAAACAATGCTTATATTTTTTCACAAGACTTCTTATGTTAGCAATGGTGATGGCTTTCACATCCTATTCTACCCTTGTTGCCTTATTGGCTATACGATTAGGTTCAACACTTTTGGCTACGTTTCAGATATGTTTATAGGTTTGGACAACATCATCACCTATTGTTGGTGGTTTGGTTGTTGCTGGACAAGTAATTCATTGAATACTTTCTTGAAACAATGAGCACTTCCTTAGTAGGTGACACATTCACTAGATTTTTAAGTGAAGCAAAGCAATGTAAATGAGATAATTAGCTTCCTGAACAAAACAAAAAAAAAAAATGAGATTTCTCATAAGTGTTGTTCACTTTTTTGAAAAATGTTGTTTCACATGTGAAAGTTCTTTTTTGTTTTCCCTCTTCAGTACTTTTCAGTTTGATATCTAGTTCCGAACTTACTTTGCTATGGTCATTATCCACTTGAGCATATTCAAAAGATCTCAAATAGATGACAAAGTGTAGCATGATATCTAAGACTAAAGGAGACGGGGAATATTATAGAGGTACCAATCCTAGGTTGAACATCTACGTTGAAGTTATTTTTAGTGCTAGTATAGCATATATAAAAAATTTGTCGTTGTCTTCTTTTAACCACCAAACTATTAGCAAAACACAATAGAAAAAGTATGATCCATTGCATTAGCAAGTAGTTGCCATTTGAGATTCTTGATATCTTTTTAGGAAAAGGTCTTAACATAGAGGAAATTACTTCCATCGTAAATATTAAAACACTTGAATGGGAACTTCTTGGCCATGATTTTCATAATGTTTGATTTTAGTAATTTAAGGAAGTATGTTCTTTTGAAAGTTTTCTTATTCGTTGCAAAGATTGTGCTATAGCATCCTTGTATGTGCCAGTGAATCATCATTTATCTTATAATATCAGCCGTCAGCTATGTTGATCATTATAGTTGTTATAATGTGCAATGTCCTGCAATGTCAATAGTGATCATTGACTAAGATATCACTTCTCTACATATAAGCAATCCTAGCAGGCGCAAGTGCATTTGGGAGTAAGATTATGACAAAGCAAGTATAGTTGGGTCTAGTGTGTTAGAGGTAGTTATTATGACGAATAATAATAACTTTTGAATCATCTTGATCTTGTGAATTAGAGATTCTTGAAAAAAAGAGAGAGAAGGAAACATCTAAAATTGCTTAGACTGGATGATAAGCAGTATTCGAGCATGAAAAAAAAAAAAAAAAAAAAAAAAACATGCGCAAACATTCAACATAGTAGAAAGAAGCCTCGTACCTAATTAATCTTCTTTTGTTACATTATCTCCAAGTATACCACATGAGACAAAGCAAAGTGCAGTACTCCAAAATTCTCTACGAGATAAGACTAGCACCATATTTTGAGAGAAATATGTTTCATCAAGATATTCATGACTCACGTGAAGGGTATCACCACATGCAAGGACACATACTCACATGTGGTATACGTTGGCTTTTTCATGTGGCCATGCACAAACTTGGATCCGAAAATGTACAAGTGTGAACTATAGTATGCCTGCCACCCCTATTAATATGGTTCTAGATATTAGCCAATGTCAAATGTCTCATCCTATTTTTCTCTTAAAAATTTGCTCCCCTTCAAGCATAATGGAGAATGGACACGTGTCCAGATCACTAGCAAGGCGATGTGTTTTTCCACACATGAAGTGACGTAGCTAACACTAACTGGTTGCTAGCTAGCATTCTAATTTCAAAAACATTAAATCATGCAGACATGATTTGTTCTAAGCTCGAGCCTCATTGTGATTGTTGGTGTTGGCCCAAGATTTGAATTCTCAAATGATGTCAATGTTTAACATCTCATTTTGTGGACATTCTAGTATGTTCTCTCAAGTAGTTAATATCTTACAATATAAGTTTTTTTTTTTACCTAGATTGAGTAAATCATCTTTATGTGTATAGTAGTTTGTTATAGCTACATAGCCTATCGGTTCCGTATGATGTCAACTTTGGAGTATCGAATTTTGCCTACTTCACATTTTCTATGGTAAGCCCTTAAAACCCTACTATCAAGATCTACTTTTATCCGGTTATTGTGACTTTCTAATATGTTGACTTCTCTAATAAGTTTGTGTATGTAATTTTTAGTCTCTTTTATTAGCATTGCTTCGTTATTCATTCTCCTTAAGAGTGACATTTTATAGGAATATAGGTCATTTTGACTATGGGTCTTTGAACTATATTTATTAGGAGTATTTTGGAGTTGTGAATCCCGCACTTGAATAATGTTCATGAGCATGTGAAAATACAATTTTACTTTGTTAGATGTAGTTTTGTAGAATGGAAACTAATACTTAGTGCTTCTTCCACAGCGTTTATGATTATGCTACAAGCAAAAAAATAGATCTTGTTCAAGCAATCGAACCAATTACTTAAGGAAAAAGATGTTTACACTTATTTTAGCCGGTGCTTTGACCAAAAAGTCAACTCCGAGTGAGGGGCGAGTCTCCACGATTGCCCTGCGGAGCTCCGAACCTCAGAGTAAGGGGACCGATTTATCGTCCCTGTACTAAAAACGAACACCCACAAAGCAAGGGCCACACAAAGAAACTAACAAAACAGCGTGAAAATTCATAAAGCCATGTCTAATGACCAAAATACGCTAAGGACAGAACGAGAATCAAAGAGGACGATGTGCATCTGGTTCAGGCATTTCATAAAACAGGTGGGGTGCATCGACTAAAGCGTGAACGCCAACAAATTCGGGCTCAGATTTGCATTCAGGTTCACAACAATCATCAAGCCAAGACTAAAAAGGACCGGGCACAATCCGGCGGGACCAGAACTCACGTGAGCCGAACCACGATGAATCCCAGTCTTGCGAGTCCGAAACGGGCCAAAACAGGGCAGAGAAAAAAAGGGGTCGGCGGTGCCCCTACCAGGCTCGGGTTGGCGAATGAGGGCGAGCTCGATAGAATGGACTACGTCCAGTCGCCTCGCACACCTCTGAGCCAGGATCCTCAGGAAATCAACATGGCCCGAAAGAAATAAAAGAAAATAAAGCCGAGACCTACCGTGGGGAAGCGGGAGTCGGGGTCGAAGGGGAAGGCGGAGCCGCTCACCCTGCCTTCGAGCTCGCACTGGACCTTCAGCTTTTGCTCAACTGATCTGCCGCCGTCGCCGTCCCTGTCGCCGTTGCAGTCACAGTCGCCGTCGTGTCGCCGTCACACCTTCAAGCTG
This sequence comes from Eucalyptus grandis, assembly GCF_016545825.1. Lineage (NCBI taxonomy): Eukaryota > Viridiplantae > Streptophyta > Magnoliopsida > Myrtales > Myrtaceae > Eucalyptus > Eucalyptus grandis. Next base: position 29,136,091 of record NC_052618.1, on the reverse strand, counting down.
AGACGGGAGGAGAGGAGACGGCCTAGAAATAGGGTTCGCCAGTTTGGTTAATGATTTTATTTTTAATTCGATTGGGTTCGATTTTCGGTTCGACTCCTGACATCTAGGATAATTGAGAGAAGCAGAGGAAGAGAACACACACACGAAACAAGAGCCTACTCGTGCTTGCGTTGGCTTTGCTTGAAAGTGCCTGAACCAGATCCTTTGATGGCTACGTATATATATATATATATAGGATATTAAGCTTGACAGACAAGGCGAGAAAAAGTCAATTCGGGTTAGTATGATTCAAAGCCCGATCGATACTCGCTATATATTTTATGCGTCTTTACCTTCCGGAGTGTAGACTTTTGGGGGAAAAAGTTCACAGGGCCAGACTCGTACTCTTCAGAAAAACTTAGACGCTTGTTCTAGATTCAAACGTTTAGCTTATTATCAAAATTTAGAATCTTTATCAGTGAAAACCATAATTTCGTTCATTATCGGTGGGTTTGATAATTTGCCGATTCTATCGGGCAATTAATTACCAACCTTATATTAACTAGTAGGTGTTGTTTGAAGGAATGTATTAGTAACTTTTCCTTTAAAGCAGGTAAATATGACATCAAGGTAATAAGCCTTGGGTTCGATATCCATAGGATCCAGCTAAGCTAACCGCACTGTTATATTGACTTTGTGACGGTGCTTTTAAAGCCACAAATCTTCCATTATTTTATAATTTCTTCCTTTGGACCACATGTTTTCAAGATTTTCAGGCATAAGAACTTCAGTTCTTCTCTGGGTCGCCGCCTCCAGCACCATCGCCCAATCAGCAGCCCTAGGCAGCTTACTCTCTTCTGGAACTGTACTAGAACCAAAGGATTCATCTCCAGATGTAGCTACCATTGCATTGATATTAGAATTGCTGGATGAATATTTACCTTCACCGTCTTTAGCCTGAGCAGTGCCAGAAAAATCATGGTGGTCAGCAACATTAGTTGCCCGGGTAGCACCAAATACTTTGCTTCCATCCTCTTTAAGAGCAAGGACAATTAATTCAATTACTTCATTGATATACCTGGACATGTGAGAAAAAGTATATATTAGCCACTGAATGGCATTAAGATCTTGGATTCAAGATAACATTATAACAAAATACGTATCATAGAACAACCATTCATTGGTTCCTAATGTTAAACTATAACTACCAATAATTAAAGCCCAAAGAGAACAACACCCCCCCCAAAAAAAAAAAAAAAAAAAAAAAAGCAGTCAATGCATGAGGAAATTTTGCACCACCAAATTCTCTTCATTTTCCAGTAGAAAAAATACATGGAAGCCAAACTCGAGATCCAGAAAATCAACTGCATGTCTACCCGATGAAATAAATTGACATGTACATACAAAGCAGGATATTAAAGCTTGCATTTAATTGAGAGTTTTCATGATCAAAAGCTTATTAAAAAAAAAAGACTATTTTGTTCTTATAGACAATATGAGCAGAGAATTATGTTTTAAAAACTTACGCTGGGCTTGCGAAATTCATGACAGGCTGGATGACTATGCAAGCAATGAGCTCGAGCAATGGATCTCACGACAGGGCAGTGAGCTTCTTGGTTTCAGAACTAAAGTTATAACTCCACCCATGAGACGCTGAAGCACCTGTTTGGAAATTCACAGAGATTACATGAAACAGAGAAAACTCAGTGGATGACCAGAAATCATGAGGCATACATATTACACCTCGCACCTTGTATTCACTCTCAGGAGATACCAATGCAGGATGAAGCTCCTTAGATGCCATAAGATGGAACTTCAACCTTTCATCCTCTCCTCGGACGACAAAGTCCCCATCACATCAGTACCTATGACTGCTTGGTTCCTTCTGAAATATTTAGAGGACGATTAACTTTACCTGTACCGACTAATATTGCACAATTTAAACATGAACTTTACTCAACTCCCATAAGATAAAGAAGTAAAAGTAAAAATATACCTGGTCAGTAGGCCAACAAGGTTAATTGCTTCAACTCTTCCTGATATCTCCCCAAGAGCATCCATGATTATTGCACAATTATGTGCTCAGGAAAATCCCTATCTGGTGTGATATCAGTGTACCATAAATCTATAACGAAATCCCTCAGGATTTTGTCGATGAACGGGGTCATTGCAGCTTCCGCAATAGGTGAATCAATTTTTCTCTTCCATTTTGGAGGAAATGGAGGAGTTGTAAGACGTGAGTCATTTATGGATAATTGCCTCTCCTTTAGAATAGATAAATAAGACCTGGAATGGACGGACCGAACTCTCCACTGGAAATCAACTTCATTGAAGACAATCCGCATTGCAGAAACAAATAGTATTGCTATATGTAAATTCATCCACATTGATTTACTTGTATCTGCAACATTATATACATCTTCAGAACAGTCATCTTACCGATGAATCAGCTAAAACTGATGATCAGATTTAACAGAGGAAAAGGCTTCATACATGGGCACCGAAATACTGAGGCAAATTAGCAACCAGTTTGTCGGCGAAGGACATCTTAATCTATCTGTGTGCGTGCGTGTACTTTTTAATGCTAAGTTACCCACTCACCTGTGTCTAGGGGGTATGCCTAATCTCGCATGCACATTGAACAGTTAAGTGTGAGACTCAAAGTCCAGGTTCAGTAATGTATGCAAATCGACAATGGCAATTTTCATTATTATATGTTTCCAGGAAAAAGGAAAAGAAAAAAGAACAGATTACAGTCAAACCGGATCCACATGTGCATTCCAAATTTTCCACAGTAGAATTAATTTCATGGCTAAAACGCTAGTAACCCTTGTCGATAGCTGCATTTTGATACTGCACATTGCCAGATAATGGGAAGAGAGTGCATCGACAACCGGAAACCACCACCAAATATACACTCCGATTCCAGCGGCGTGTATATTTGGTGGGAGAGTTTATAACAAATATACACTCCGTTGAATTAAATTAATATCACAAAAATCACAACAAACAGTACGCTTTGGGAAGGGTAAAATTTCAAATTAATAAATTCATCAATTATTATATATCACAGTAAAAATTAACAAAAACTAATAAAAGGTAAATATAAACAAACTTCCTCAAAGTAACGCTATAATAATGACTCTTCTTCAATGCATGACAGAGACTGATCAGGAATAGGCATCTCCATTGGATGGTCAGATTGAATACTAACTCCTGGATTTACCTGAGCGAAAAACCGAACAAAGAAAGAACAAACAATAGTCAAGCTTTAGTATGCTCGGACAATATGTTGCTTTGTTTCAACCTAAAGTACTATTTGCTCACCCTTGCACCATTCAGGCCAGCTGAGGCCCGGCTCTTGCCAACCTTGCTCTCCTACTTCTCCTTTTTACTATGTGACAGAGAACCGTCTATAAAGACAAAATAATACTGGTGATGAGCTTCAGGGTTAAGACGACTAAAACTCAATTGTTGCACGAAAATATATTATGCACGAGACACGTCGCGCATCACTCATCAAAACTGAAGGAATTTAAATTTCAAGAACAAATTGTCCCCTTTGTTGCTGCAGAATCACTTTATTTTTGGACAGTCTAACCTTCGTTTGTCTTTAGAACTAAAACTTAAAATGATTATTGGTGAGTTTCGCTTCTCCATCTTCCTCATGAAATTCTACAAAATACAGTGGGAAAAGTCCTGACTTGCGGAAACTATTGTTTAAAGTACAGCTGGAGTTAAAGGTAAATCGCACTTGAAATATGGCACGATCATGAACTCACAAAGCCAGAAACCTTAAGAGGATGAATGAGGAACATATCTGGAGAGATGAAATCAATTTTACCTGCACTTGTAAGCATGTTAAGTTGCTCAATTAGGAGAACCAAAAGAAAAGAAGTCAAGTACCTGGTCCGAAATTTCACTGTTTGAATCATCTGAATATAGATGATATTCATGATTGACCACATCACTCCTGCGGCCACTTGGTTGTCGACCTTCATAGTAAACGAAAATCCTCTTGAACCCGATTGGCTTATCAGTGTACGATGCTGGGATATCTCGCTTTCGACCCGTCTCTTTCCAATATCCCAACTCGGTAGTCCTCTGACGACCACCGACACAGAAGCAGTAACACTCGCGTTCATTTGACTTTTCCTTTGAAAGTGCTACAACCAAAGATGGTTTACTCGACCATGATAAAGTAGGGAAATAGAGAACTCTAAGAACTAAACTTAAGTTACCATCATATAGCGTAAATAATTGCGCAGCCTCCCAGTTATAGATGTATATCTCAGGAATAACGGGACGATCTTCCTTTGCTCGAAGGATGTATATCTCAGGAATAACGGGACGATCTTCCTTTTCTCCTTCGAGCTTCCTTTTTAAGAAATGACCAACGAGTTCTTCCTCTGTTGGCTTGAATCTGTATCCCACCTGCCGCGCCTCCATTGATCCTGCCATGCTGATGCTTGCTATCTTACATACAATTCTGCAATGGAAAAAAGAGGAGAGTAGCGAATGACACGAGTGAAAGAAGCAGAGGAAGATAATACACACACAGGAAACGAGCCTACTCGTGTGCTTGGGTTGGCTTGGCTTGAGAGTGCCTGAACCAGATCGTTCGAGGCATATATATATATAGGGCATTAAGCTTGACAGACAAGGTGAGAAGAAGTCAACACAGGAACCAAAATACTGCTCCACGACAAAAATTAAGATCTTTTCAATCCACAACGCCAATTACATTGATGTGCTTGAAGAGTCTGAAATTAGAAGAGGATTGATAAATGTTCCAATGAAGTGAGTATATCCATATGTGTATGAATTCAAATTGGTAAAATATGTGTCATGTTTGAGCCCACTAAACCAAAGCCTAAGTTTTTCCAAATATTCAAAGTAATAAATATTGGCCCTGCGCTTCACGCAAAAATAAAGTATATTTTTGCAATAATTGAGTTATACTATTTGTTATGTTGGATGTTAAAATTATAAATTTAAGTGTTTTTATTTTATCATGAAAATAGAAATGTCCGTTTCTTCGTAACACAAAGGTAGTTTTTCGCGTCTTCAGTTAGCATCTGAAATTGTTAGAAAGAAAATTGATTTCCACTCTTTCTTTAATATCATGCATTATTGGAATTCCTAGGTTTACATTCCAGCGCTCGCACCACGCTCGCACCAACTCGTTTGATGGCGACATTTAAAAAAGGAATGACTTTAAGCTTGACAGACAAGGTGAGAAAGGTCAAAATGACAAATGCTCTCAGCTCGACGACAAAAATTTAAAGAATGAAAGGTTGCTCTAAGGATTTTCCTGCTTTTCAAATTTTGTTGCTTGTGGTTCCCATTCCAACTATCAAATGTAATTTCTTTTTTTTTTCCTTTATCGCCTTGTGGGGCCCACTCTTCGGGCAAATTTGCTCGTCGCCCACGTGGTCAAGAAGAAGTGAACGTCCCAGAAATCATCTATTAAGATTTGTATAATTCTATGATTTTGACTAACTTAATTAGCCAAAAAAAAAAAAGAAAAGAAAATTTGCCAACCTTAGTATTTATGTGATGAAGTGAACCTGAGCCAACAAGTTCGGGCTATCCACCTGAGTATTTTTTGTTGGTCAAGTATCCAACTCTGGGCCAGGCTTTTTAATGTAACTTGATCCACGGCTCGGGTTTGTAACTATTTCATAAGTAACATCCCTTCCGAATAGTTACTTTCAGTGTTACATTCTGAGCTGTTTAAGCTACTTCTATCTTTCTGCATTCTGAGTCTACTCCTTTCGAGGATTTGGCCGATATGATACAAGCCGAATATTTAGTGGGCAAATGTGTAACATTCTAAGTAGCAAGTAACCCTTCAGCAAAAAAAATTAAAATAAAATAAAAGTAGCAAAAAACCCTTATTTAAATCAACTGAAGTTAGGAGTTGCATTCAGCAATGGAATTGGTTGAACCAAAAGAATCTCGAATCCTTCAAATGAACATGGTGTTTGATGAAATTATCGAACCAAAGAAATAAGAATAAGGTAATATGGAAAAAAGAAACTATTTGAAAATAAAATAGAAAATAACCCTAATTAAAATCAATTAGAGGTTACCAATAGATTTAGATAAAAAGTACAAATATAAACCAAGTAAGTGTTGAATCTTTCCATTGAACTTACTATGAAACTGAGTTATTGAACTAATGAAGTCAAGAGAAAAGGTGATGTGAGGGAAAGAACAATTTTCTTGAAACTAAAATAGTTGATAACCCTAATTGTCTGGAGATTAAGGGTTGCATTTAACATTATCATCTGCTCTAATAAGGGGCTTTATCTTCTCCCCTTCACGCCTCTCGTCTCCATCAGTTACAGACGACATCTCCACCACACGACACCGCGAACACCATTCCAACAACCACGAGTGACTTTTCGAGCATCATAAGCACAATCGCCGGGCCAGGCGACCTAGGTTGGATTTTCTTATGAATAAATTTGCTCTTTCTTTTCATTTTCAAGAAGCGATCTTGCTAAATAACGAGTTCTTGCGAAGAACTCTTGCTACATGTTGGTTTTTCTCTTGTGTGGGATGTGATCTTTTAATTTTTTGCTCCGTTAACACAGTTGTTTCAGACCGACCAAAAAACAAAACACAGTTGTTTCAGGCTTGGGTCGAACCCAGCCAGCCCGGCCTGAGAAAAATCGTGCCGGGCCAAGTTTTGCCCATTTGGGTCAGGCCAACAAACTCGGCCCAATAAAATCAAGGCTGAATTGTTCGGGTCGGGTGGATTCTTCTACGAAAAAACCCAGCGTCATTTGTGTGCCCTTACTGAAAATCCCACGTTGACCGAATGTACGGCAAAGGCTTCATCGAGTAATCCATAAGTAAATGCACACCTCAAAGGTAGACCCCACTGGGTTACCCCGGCCACTCCAAAAAGGGAAAGGAGGCCCAACTGGGATCCCCGCGATGATGCCGCCAGGTGAAACATCCTGGACGCATTACAGGGAAATGAATGAGCCAGCTTGGATAATAACCAAGTCCTGGGTGGCCGGCTATGTGGTCAACATTTACACCGATTCGGCTCGTCCCCAAAAGGATTGCTTGTAGTAACTACATATTTTGGAGTGGATTAAGACGGTGGTGGGTCCGACTTATGAATAACATCGGTATCAATTTGCTTAGACTCGCTTTTTTTTTTTTTTTTTATTTTTTTCTTTTCAAAGGTAAAAAAAGCAGCAATATTTTCACTCTATATATGACTAAATCCACCCCATTTTCAGTAAAAAGACAAGATTGCCCTCAATCATTCGCTTCCAATTTAAAGTGGTGGTCCCATTTCTTTTTTCTTTTCTTAATTTTCACCTCCATTTAGAATCTAGAGCCATAATTAAGCATTTCATACATTTTGTTTTGGTCTATTATGGGTATCCCATATATATTGAGGGCATTAGGTTTTCTTTTCATTTTTAAATTTTAATTATGTAAAAATAAACTTTTTGAAAAAGAATTTTTAAAGAAAATATATATCAAGTTTCTTTAATTACAACATCAAAGAATTTGAATTCTTTCTTTACTATTGGCCGGTTAATTTTATACAGAGCAAGTGAGACACTATAGAAGTATCTAGAAATACACTAAAAACATCGATGTGGAAAGGTTATGGATAATGAGGTATCTTGATATTTTTATCGTAAACATTTTATGTATGCTATTACATTTTGTCAATCCAAAATGACGAGATTTCATTGGCATTTGAAAATATTATTTTGTGCAATCTTTTAAATAATTAAATTTCATCTTTTAAAGTTTCACATTGGAAACTATAAATGTGATTTAATTTTGGAACCTTTAAAGAGGATTTTCTTTCTCCATCCTATCATCTCATTTAAGACAACTGATAAGAAATGGATTAATGATATGCACAACAAAAGTGAAAGTTTATAGACAAGTCATTGTTATTAAAAATTATCTATCTTAATTTTTAGAAGATTTTCTTTGGTAATCAATCCATAAGGTTGCTCGACAAAGTAAAAAGATTTAGGTTTCATGAATATTTCCTTTTCAACAAAACTAACTTCCAAGGAAATAAAATCTATCAATAAAAAAGAAAACATAGTGCACACGATACGCCAAAAAACATGTGAACTTCTCAAGTTTGGCAATTAGATCCTATATAGAAATATAAAAGCTAAGATAAGAAGGAAAGTAAAGAAATTTGCGACATGGGTTTAAATTGCAATGAATGAGTTTTGGCAATTTTGTCCTTTTATTGAAAGTTGGATGAATTTAGCCATATAAAAGGGGTGGAAATAGCGCCGCCTAATAAAATAAATTAAATGAGAATATACCGAAATCCGGGGAAAGCATTTGGCACAAGGAAATTGGGCCTAGGCCCATGGGCCGGTAGCACTTTCGATTAGGCAAAGTTTATCGGCTCCCTCTTCATCATCTTTCCGATTGGCCATGGTCATTCCTCTCTCATCCGGCCGCCGCGCGGAGCAGAAGCTCGAAACGACATGCTCCTGGCCGCCACGGCCTCTGAGCTCTCTCTCCCTTCGCCCCCCGCCGCCGCCGCCGCTCTTCCGACGGCCTCCGTTTCGTAAACCAGGGACGGGTTCCAAGTGAATCTACTTTCCACATTCTCATAGTTGCATATCTGAGTGCACCCATCCAAGGTTGCCTCGTGGGAGCATGCGGTATTTACAATCGCATGATCCAGTTAGGAGAGAATCAGCGTCGACTTAGTTTGCACAACGCTCTATTCAGAGCTCTGGTAATCGGCTCGGGAGCCTTGTCCAAACATCATCTCAAGCAAGCAGAGATTATATTCCATAATTTGGTGACATCTAGGCTCGAAATACACGAGGATATTTACGGAGGTCTCATATGGCTGCATAGCTATCCGGACACTATAGACAGAGAGCGGATCGCTGAACTTAGAAAGGAGATGCACGAATCTGGAATTGAAGAGACTCGAGAGGTGCTTTTATCTGAACTGAGTGCTTGCTCTAAGGAGGGGAGTTTAGATGAAGCTGAAGGGGTTTGGCTCAAACTTCAGCACTCGGGTAATAAGCTTCCTTCTCTACCTTATGCGTACAAAATGGAAGTCTATGCGAAGGTTGCAGAGCACATGAAGTCATTGAATTTATTCAGGGAGATGCAGGAGCGTTTGGGTTCTGCTACCGTGGCAGCATACCATAAAATTATAGAGGTGATTTGTAAAGCTCAAGATGTGGAATTGGCAGAATCTCTCATGGCAGAATTCAAGAATAGTGGTCTAAAGCCCCTCGGTCCTTCATTTGTTTACATGATGAATATGTATTTCAACTTAGGCCTGCATGATAAACTGGAGTCAGCTTTCTCCCAGTGCCAATAGAAGCGTCAGCCAAATCGTGTGATGTATGGCATTTACTTACTCGGATTCTTTGGTGAGGATTGGTGACATTAGCAAAGCCGAGGAGATTTTTAGTGAAATGCATAGTGGCGGAGCTATTGGCATCAGTGGGCGTAATTGCAACTCCATTTTAGGTGGTTGTTTATCTGCTGGGGACTATGTGAAGGCAGAAAAATTATACCATCTAATGTGTCAGAAAAAGTACAAAATTGAACCGGCCTCAATGGAAAAGCCTGACCCTATCCTTAGTTTGAGAGGAAAAGTGGTTAAGAAGCCATTGAGCCTCAAGCTGACCAAAGAGCAAAGAGAAATTTTAGTGGGTATGCTCTTAGGTGGTTTACAAATAGATTCTGATGAACAGAGAAAAAACCACATGATCAAGTTCTAGTTTAATGAGAGTTCTGGGATGCATTCTGCTCTGAAGAGACATATCTACGAGCATTACCATGAGTGGCTACATCCTTCTTGCGAGATGGATGATAATTCCACTCAAATACCAAATAGCTTCTCCACGATTCGTCATTCATATTTCGGTTTCTATGCAGATCAGTTTTGGCCCAGAGGGAAACCAGTGATTCCGAAGTTAATACATCGGTGATTGTCACCATGCGTCCTTGCATACTGGTACATGTATGGGGCTACAGGATGTCGTCAGGAGATATCTTGCTTAGACTTACAGGAAGTCAAGAAGGAGTTGAGAGAGTTGTTGAGGCGTTAAAAGCAAAGTCCTTGGATTGCAGGGTAAAGAGGAAAGGACAGGTATTTTGGATAGGTCTACTAGGAAGCAATTCTATGTGGTTTTGGAAAATGATTGAACCTTATGTACTAGACTTGAATTTTGCTCAAGAGGATGATGGAGAAATCCTCAGCTTCAATAGTGGTTCTGACTCTGATAAGAATTCTGATAACACTGAAGAGGATAGGTAGTGGAGATACACCTGAAGTTTGTTTTTGTATCCTGATATCATTGCATTGGCTTCACCGTGAGAAATTCCAAACCTCCACCGTAACACTGCAATTTGTGATGAAATCTAGGATATCATGTGCAATGGTTGGAATCTGGGAAATTCCAACCCCCCACCTTTATGCCATTTTGAGTTCATCTGAAGCTATATATGTATAATATATAAAATGTAGAGCAAGTTTTTACAAAGCGAAAGCGTGATGTACTAAATTAACCTCCTTTTCTTTCAATTCACGTTCATTGTTATGAATGATGCTTTTCCATTTCTGTGGGGGACTTATCTGTCATATGGTCAAGAGAGAGTGCAGTGTCGGGTGGCTGGAAGTGGCTTAGTTTGCTTCATCTTCTGTATTGTGAAATAATGTAACATGTGGATGTTGAGGCTAATGGAAAAACATGGTCCTCTCGTTCCGCTGAGGAGGAGCCTGCGTAGAAGGAGCAGAAGCTTGAGTTTTTCCGGGCCAACTCTCCGAGAAAGAGCTTGTCATCAAAGTGCGGAGCGCTTCTTGAGGTACAGGCACGGGTCACTACAAGAAAAAAAGGGGTTAACGGGGACTTCCTTTCGGAGACTTGACCTGTTAGTGTCACTCAGCTCCCATTGGGAACATTTTCCAGGAAACGCTTCTCGATTGATTGCTACAGAGCATGCGATACTGGGAAAAATTATTGGTGGCTGAGTATTTAGTGTCTCAGACGTGTAGGGACGATGCAGGTAGAGGTGGTCAAATGGGAGAAAATATTCAGTAGTATCATAGTACAATGTTAGTCAGGGATTGATGTGGTGTGCATTTACCTAGTCAAATTTGCTTAAATATGGACATGCGGTAAGTGACTTGAAATTAACTAAAAGCAAAGTAAAAGTCGGTGTGGCTGCGAAAGTCCTAGATTGAAAGGCCAGCCAAAGACTCATTGGTTTGACTCTAACCCATCTTTTACATTTCGTTGAGACAAAAGCTCCTTCCATTTTCGTTTCAGAAGAGCTCCGTTACAGAAGAGCCATGAAAACTTCTACTCCACAGGCTTCATAAGGATCACCATGAAAACTCCATCCCTTGAGGTTTCCATCTTTCATCTTCTTACAAAACTTATATCACGTAGACTCGAGGGCATATATCCGAAAAAGGGAAATTCAGAAGAGGTTATTAATTTCGTGATGATCGTTATCTTTAAATGATACGCGTCGGTGCAAATATGCTTGCCCAAAATAAAGGAAAAAATGCCAATAGAACAGTGAGAGTAGTATTTCATGGTGAGCCCACCCATTCAATATTAGTATAAAGGAAATGTATGCATATGGGCTGGGAATGGTGAGAAGAGAGAGAAGGTGGGGGAGGTAGGTGGGGTTCTAAAAGAAGTCGAGAGGCAAAACTATAAGACAGCCAAACAAATCCTTGCAATTTTCAATCCTAATGTTGAGAAAATATTAGCGCCCGTTTGATTTGAGAAATTATTTTCAGTTTTCATTTTCATAGGTACAAAGTGTTTGATCCTATTTTCTTGAAAACAAGTTGGGGATGTGGAAGGAAAAATGCACTCCGGGAAATTAAATTTGTCCAAGCAGAATGCATGACTCTTTTCTTTTTCTTTTTTTTTCTTTGTTAATTCAACAACATAAAAAAGATAAAAGGAGAGTTTTGGGGGTTGTACAGTAGAGAGCAGTGAGAGCATAAAATTAGTGCAAGTAGGCCTCGATTTGCCTATTCTCAATATTCAATTTTGTTCTTCATTTTTACCCCTCAAATGAACTCAATAGTATGACCTCACTTAACTTTTTTTTAGGTGACATTTTCCATTTTTCAACACTTTGACTATAATTCTCAACGCATTAGTGTTCTTCAACAAGACATAATTCCACATAAATGTAAGAATTTGCATTTAACATTGTACATCGCTAATCTCTTTTAAGTTTACTTTCCTCTATATTTTCAGAATCTACTTTGCATTCTTTAAGCATCGAAAACACACATGAAAGCCAAAATGAAACAAGTACATTGAATTGATAAAATTTTCATTTACGTAGACATATTGGATAAAGCTGCCTGAACCATCTCAGATTCAACCTAAATAGAAGAATGAATCCCTGCGAGGTACATATTTACTCATTAATGGATGGATATACTTTAGTGACAAAATGTCTTTCCCTTGTATTATTTTAATTGGTCATTTTATAGATTTTCAACTTTTTACTTTAAAATCAACTTGCTCTTCAATGAGATAAATTCGTAAAAGAATTGTTAATGCGAGAATAAGAGGCTTTGTCAATGTAGCACACACATATCTAGGGACATTTATGGACTAACATGCTCAATCATGTTTTTAAGTCAAATTACAAAGCACGCAGTGTGGATGATAGTCTTTTATTTATTTATTTTTTCTTCCGCTAGAATGTGTGGGTGATAGCCTAATAATAAGTGTCAATGGACTTTACGGATAGACCATGATGTTTAGCAGCTAAACATAAGGATGTTCCTAGTACTTTACGGATAAAATAATGGCCATCTACCAGCGGGACTAAGTGTAATATTTAAGTAGCATTAAAAATTCTTTCCAACGTGGTAAAGTTGTAGGTTCAAATTAAAAATAAAAGTTTTAAGATTCTTCCTGACGTTTTGAAAAACAATGACATTACTCAGTTGTTGCTGAACATTTAGCATTTACAAAAGAAAGACAGGTTATTGACAGAAGAGCAAGCAGCAAAGAAGTCGGTGCTGGTTGATGACCAGTATGATAGAGAGAGAGAGAGAGAAAGGAGTATTGGAACAAAACTATACAGTTACATCTCTGGCAATACAAGAACAGAAGCGACATCAACGTGGGAGAGTCAGCTGTCATTTGGTTCGGACCTGTGACTGCTCTTCACTTGGGAATAATCCTAAATGAGTTGCCCAACACGTTTGATATCAGGCCCAAACCAACGGATATTTGAAATGATTCAAGTCATTTCACGGACAAGTTACTCATCACCTAGCAACTAGAACAATAAGCTCCAAATAAGGCAAATAACATATGTTAAAAAACTTTCATTGATTAGTTACATACATGTTAAGACAGGCTAAGGATGTTAAAACAACCGGGTGAATCTACCAATTAAAATACCAGATGAACCTGAAAGCCCAGACAGATCCGATAGAAACATACCGAAAATTTCTAGCTCTCTGAAGGACTCATTTTAACTTTTGATCACATTTCTATTTTTATTTGGTTTTTGTTCAGGTCCCATTAAAGGTCAAATGGTACCTCAATTTTTCCACATTTACTATGTTGTCAAGTGCTAACCAGGCCATGCTTACAAAAGCAGGTCTCGAGCATTGCACAGGCTTAATGTTTACACGTTCTTCAAAAGCAACAGCAACTGCCGTCTTCATCTCTCAGCAATTAAAAGAGAAAACCATGTCTTCCTTCTCTGCTTCTACTTTCTTCTCCCACCTAGCTCTAGGGAGATTCTAATCATCACATGATCAATTAATTGGGAAACACCTTGCTTTTGCAGGCTTTTCTTTTGCATCTCTAGAACTGCGGCCTTTTTCGCAAACCTATGTATCTCTTTCAATGTACGTTTTGCACATTTGGTTTTTTTTTTTTTTTTTTTTTTTAATGTTCATTTTTCTTCTCACATGATGCAGCTGAGAAAGAGACAGGAACAAGATGAGGAGAAAATAGATAGGAAGAGGAAAAACTCCTGAACAGAACAGAACCGAAGGGTGGTTCATGCTTCCAATCTTGGATGACGTCCTTGGCTCTTGGTGGAGAAGTTCCCAGCCAGAAACCTCAATATCACTTAGAGCATAGAACCACCAGGCCCTTTAGGCCCATGAGCACAACAGTGGTCAAGGAAAATTCTTATCATGCCAACCAGCATAACCACATTATATCTGCCACAAATTACATCTGGACAATAAATGATCAGATATAGACATACCTGCTAGGCTTCTCATCACCGAAGATGATTTTCCGGAAGAGTAGTTCTATGGAAGAAAGAAATTATTGACACATATCAGACATCATTTGATTTGAGTACAAGTAAGAAATTATTCTTACGACTATTTATTCATATTATGATAGAAATTGGACACCTTTGAGGAAGCACTCAGGAAATCCCACACTTCATGTTGTTCAGCAACATTAGCTATCGACAAAAGATCCTGGAATAAGACAGCATAATTAAATTACAGAAAATGAAAAACAGCAAAAGAAATATAGAAGAGTCAAACGTAGTAATACTTGCAGGTACTTGTCAAGCTGAATGCAGCGCTGATGAACAAAAGCGTCCTCTGTACTTGATGAGAATATCCTCTCAGGTGGCAAATGTAATGTATAATTAGGAATCTCTTTAAGATGTCGACGCAACCGCTCAAAATTACTGTATCTGCTGGCCCAAAAATACTACCATAAACCAAAGAATCCTGATATCTATTGAAAAGGAATTCCCTAGGAAAATGCTACGTATTTCAGCAGTCAGCTCCAACCATTATATGGTAAAAAAGATTGGAAACACACCTTCTCTTGACAAACCATGTTTGGCTTTCTGCATCTGTCACGGCAATTGAATACACCGCAAAAGACTTCAATCCAAGTTTCTCAAAATATGCTCCCAACACCTTTAAGGCGACAATTAAATAAGAAAACAAATATGTGATACATTGACTGGAAAAGATATTTTGGCTTAAAGTAGGATTCTTCATTTCTCTGAAGACTTGACAGGAATTATGCATCTACAGGCCAAAACTCTGGTTTAAAAGCTTACCCAGCACTTGCGCTTGGGTGGACAAGGACCCTCATTTCGAATACCATGTCTGAGGAACTTTTAACTTTATAATTAAAACTATGGCTGCCAAAATCTGGGCTGTAGGACACGGCGATATATGCACCTTCACTATGTCCTGTAAATGCCTTTTTTGTGTCAGGTTCAACTTTTAAAGCAGAAGTGCTGTTTGATCTCTTCAGTATACTTCTCCTGTCATTAGCACCACTATTAGCAGCATCCTCCATCGTCTCCTCAAGATTGCCTCGTCCAAAAAGCGGCTGCTTTTCCTTTACTTGAAGAATCATTCCCAAGCTCCAGTGGACTATCAAAGACCGATGGGGGAGGCTGCTGGGCTACGGCTTTCTCTTCAGATCTAGTGGAATCTCCCGCTCCAGTGATTGATGATCCCCTTTTTTGACCTACAGAAGGAATAGAATGAACTGACCCACTGCCAACTGATTCCTGAACTGCTGCTTTAACTCTCTTGGCCTCTCTTATTTTATAATTTCTTCCTTTGGACCACATGTTTTCAAGATTTTCAGGCATAAGAACTTCAGTTTTTCTCTGCGTCGCCGCCTCTGGCGCCATCGCCCAATCAGCAGCCCTAGGCAGCTTACTCTCTTCTAGAACTGTACTAGAACCAAAGGATTCATCTCCAGATGTAGCTACCATTGCATTGATATTAGAGTTGCTGGATGAATATTTACCTTCACCATCTTTAGCCTGAGCAGTGCCAGAAAAATCATGGTGGTCAGCAACATTAGTTGCCCGGGTAGCACCAAATACTTTGCTTCCGTCCTCTTTAAGAGCAAGGACAATTAATTCAATTACTTCATCGATATACCTGGACATGTGAGAAAAAGTATATATTAGCCACTGAATGGCATTAAGATCTTGGATTCAAGATAACATTATAACAAAATATGTATCATAGAACAACCATTCATCGGTTCCTAATGTTCAACTAGAACTACCAATTATTAAAGCCCAAAGAGAACAACAACCCACCTCCCCCCCCCCCCACCCCACCCCCTCTCCCAAAAAAAAAATTAATAATAAAGCACTCAATGCATGAGGATATTTTGCACCACCAAATTCTCTTCATTTTCCAGTAAAAAATACAAGGAAGCCAAACTCGAGATCCAGAAAATCAATCTACTCAATGAAATGAATTGACATGTACATACCAAAGCCGGATTAAAAGCTTGCATTTTATTGAGATTTTTCATGATCAAAAGCTTATAAAAAAAAAAAAAAAGACTATTTTGTTCTTATAGAGAATATGAGCAGAGAATTATGTTCTAAAAACTTACGCTGGGCTTGCGAAATTCATGACAGGCAGGATGACTAAGCAAGTAACGAGCTCTCGAGCAACGGATCTCATGACAGGGCACTGAGCTTCTCTTGGTTTCAGAACTAAAGTAATAACTCCACCCATGAGACGCTGAAGCACCTGTTTGGAAATTCAGAGAGATTAAATGAAACAGAGAAAAACTCAATGGATGACCAAAAATCATGAGGCATATTACACCTCACACCTTGTATTCACTCTCAGGAGATACCAACGCGGGATGAAGCTCCTTAGTCGCCATAAGATGCAAGTTCAACCTTTCATCCCTCTCCTCGGACGACAAAGTCCCCATCACATCAGTACCTACGACTGCTTGTTTCCTTTTGAAAAGATCTAAGTGATGACCTATCAAATCAACTATGTCCCTGAAATATTTAGAGGACGATTAACTTTACCTGTACCGACTAATATCAAACGATTTAAAGATGAAGTTTAATCAACTCCCATAAGATAAAGAAGTAAAAGTAAAAATATACCTGGTCAGTAGGCCAACAAGGTTAATTGCTTTGACTCTTCCTGATATCTACCCAAGGGCATCCATGATTATTGCACGTATGTGCTCAGGAAAATCCCTATCTGGTGTGATATCAGTGTACCACAAATCTATAACAAAATCCCTCAGGATTTTGTCGATGAACTCGGTCATTGCAGCTTCCACAATAGGTGAATCAATTTTCTCTTCCATTTTGGAGGAGGTGGACGAGTCGTAAGACGTGAGTCATCTATGGATAAATTATCCATATTACACTTAGTCCTGCTGGTAGATGGCCATTATTTTATCCATAAAGTACAAGGAACATCCTTATATTTAGCTGCTAAACATCATGGTCTATCCGTAAAGTCCATTGACACTTATTTAGGCTATCACCCGCACATTCTAGCAAAAAAAAAAAAAAAAAAGACTATCATCCACTCTGCGTGCTTTGTAATTTGACTTAAAAACATGGTTGAGCATGTTAGTCCATAAATGTCCCTAGATATGTGTGTGTTACATTGACAAAGCCTTTTATTCTCGCATTAACAATTCTTTTACGTATTTATCTCATTGAAGAGTAAGTTGATTTTAAAGTAAAAAATTGAAAATCTATAAAATGACCAATTAAAATGATACGAGTGAAAGACATTTTGTCACTAAAGTATATCCATCCATTAATGAGTAAATATGTATCTCGCAGGGATTCGTTCTTCTATTTAGGTTGAATCTGGGATGGTTCAGGCAGCTTTATCCAATACGTCTACATACATGAAAATTTTATCAACTCAATGTACTTTTTTATTTTGGCTTTCATTTATGTTTTCGATGCTTAAAGAATGCAAAGAAGATTCTAAAAATAGAGGAAAAGTAAACTTACACTGAAGATGTGTTTGAAAAAGGTTGCGTCTGCACTATATAACGCATCGAAATTGTTCATAAAGATGGGATGGTGGCTAAGTCAAGCAGAGGACTTCAAAGCTGACAACCATTTTCTTTCAGCAAATGTTTATTTCTGATACCCTTCTTTTGCCCTGACAGTGGAGTCCTCCGAATGTTTGTGTGCCTATGTTGAATTTGGTGGACAAGATTTTTCAGCTTAAGAGGAGGGGTGGCGAAGGTCAGCTGATTGACCCTTTTCTTCTAGACCTAGAATGTGGTTTGTTTGACTTTTGTCCCATTAGCGATTGTTTGGACCATGAGTAATTCTTGTTAACTTATTAAAGAAATTATCAATTAAGGTTAGTTTGTAACTGTCACATAAATTTGCTGTCTGTACGTTTGTTGAATTAAGTTATGATGAGCAGCTTAGCCTGTTGAACTGAAAGTTATTTGTAATTTGTTTGCCAATGGCTGTAGAGGATTGTAAATTGTCTGTCAGCTTCCTTCACTGTAGAATGCAGTGCTATCAGCTAGTTTTGTTGCTCATTAGGAACACTAGACTGGGTAACATCTTAGTAGCTGGAATTTCTACTCAATGAACTGGCCATGTGAAGCCTTCAAACTGCAATTCATTTTGTGCTCAGTTTAAGAGGTTGTAATGGAATAAATTCGACTAATAATTTTATCTCAAATTGATTTTGTGCCTTGTGTGGATTTAGTGCCAATTCTCTTTTATTTTTATAGTATTTAAGAGATCAATAAAAATACATTGGAATGCATGGAATTGCACATTCAATAATTAGGTTGCTAATTATATCCATGGGCACGGATTACCTCCTTAATATCTATCAAACATATTGAAAAAGATGACTAAGTTGCCATTGCAATCTTTGATGCTCCTCCTATCAATTGCCTTCACCCCAGTGACTGTAAGGCACCATCACCAGTCAAGGGGATAATCGCCGGCATCTACTTAAACCCCACGATCGGAATACTGCTTGATGGAAAGCAAGTCCCCCATAAGAAGTGATTTACCTTAAATTTTGCAGCATAGTAAGAAAGAAAAAGTGAATTCATTGATGTATAACAGTTCAAGTTGATTGAGGAAAGTTCATTTGACTGCCTAAAAGTCCTTGTAATATAGCCTTGGTTCCGCATGCAATACTCCTGACTACATTGAACACATGGGGGCTAAAAATGAACTCACCACCTTGCAAGTCTGATATTGACTATATTCTTGTAAGACTGCAAAATGACCCCTTCTTCTGTGAAAAAAAATATGCAATTAATGAAACAATTTTCTGTCAAAGGACGTATTGGAAACATTAATAAAGTTGTTGGCAATCCTTGACAGTTGATTGTCAAAACTCTTGGATGCAGGAGACAGGTATTTTGGATTTCAAAGCAGATTCTACAGTTGGTAATGGAAGATGCTATTGATGATTGGCTCTTGAGGCAGATTCACTGGCTTCGAAGTGAGGAAACTATTGCCCGGGGAATTCGGTGGGTTCAAGATGTAAGAACAAAGAATGCTGTAGTAACAGCCTTCTCTAGTAAGGATGCAATGATGTGGGATAATTCTGATGTGAACATGAATGACTCTTAATGAGATTCATATATATCTAAACAACTGGCTAAAATATAACATACATTGAAACATGATCGTGTGGCCAAAATACAATAAACATCAAAACATGATTTCGTGTAGTTTCTTATGTAATGCTATTTAACCAGGCAGTATGCTTCAGAAGCGATATGACCTTTTCTTCTCAATGATCTGAAAGAAATGAACTTCTTTCAGGTTCTCTGGCCTGATGGTACATTTTTTTTATAAAATTTGGAAAAAGCAAGATTGAAGAAGATGATATGCAACCAAACGAGAGATTATTTCAGACTATAAATCAGTTTGGTGGCAGTAGGATATCCAAACAAGGGTCTTCATCCTTCGAGTTACACCTTGAAGCTGCTCGCAGAGCCCGTGAGATCAAGAAGATGTTATTTGGTAAGTAAATGGTAGCTCGTGATCCCCAATTTAATTTTGACATAGAGTAACTAATTATGTCGAAATTTTTGCTCTTTGATGGTAAAGATATTTTGTGCTGCTGGTTTATTTGCCTTTTCTGTCGGATAACTAATTGTATTCTAAATACTCAACTTAATGATCATATCTCGTTTAAGTATTTAGGTATAGAAAAAGAGGTGAAAAAGGAAGATGTCTAGCCCCTGCCCCTGCCCCAATGCCAACTATGATTTATCCAGTTGAGATTTTGCATCTCAAGTAGTTTGTGTATTAGATAACGTGGTTTTACTACTCAATTATCTAGTTATTTAAGCTTTTACCATGGTTTCATATATTTGGCTAAGAGCAATGTCCCATTAGCATTTCAAGGACCTTTTATGGATAGTAAAAATTAAGTTAATGTCTATTATGTATACAAAATTCACAATGAGGTGTTATAAGAAAAAAGAATTCTGCTTACTGCTGTGAATATATAATCAAGAAGGATATGAACTAACAAGAGAAAAACCAATTGATGGTAACTTAAACAGAAGCCTGTCTTTGATGGTAAGAAATTCCTTCTGTTTCAAAAAATTTGTACGTTCTAATTTCCATGACAACAATATTGTCCTCGTGGAAGGATCCTGTTTAATTCAAAGTACCCATTGTAGATATCAGATGGGCGGTTTCTTAATGGATTTCGTATGATGTCTGGGAGTCATTTGATCATTTTATGATGAGTCGAATGTCTTCATGTCGACTTATCTTCTAATGACCTAATTGGTGATCATCTTGTGAAAAAGATATATTTCTTTTAGCAATTAGTTAGGATCTTTTTGCTGGGGGTTCTTGTTATGATGGTTTTAATATCCTGCCTAATCATGAGAGTTGAAGTTGCAGCAAGGGGGCAGCGGATTACACCTCATACAGAACAAGAAAAATGAAGAAAAAATGCTAATCTATTATTCCTAGCTATTTACTCTCTGCAACCTGTCTCTTTCTAGATTAAGATACTTTGCTCTGTAGGACTCATTGACTGCAAATATCAACTATTCATAAAATCATCTTGCTTTTTTCTTTTTTGGGTAGAAATAAAATCATCTTGTTGAAATTGCATTTTATTGACCGTTTCCTCATGGGTAGAAAAGCTTACAACTTCACTAGTTAGTGAACACCATAGTAATGTTAAGCAAAAGGAGACTCAGTTGCACCAAAATCCATCAAGGAAATCAGTTGAAGTATAGCTTCCACTGACGGGCCTTGTTATTTAATTGCGCATAATTGGAATTGGGAGAGCAGGGTTAATGTAATAATTGAAGGAGATTGGCTCAAACTTTCAGTGGTGGTATGTCACAAGAAATAGGTAAAGAGAATGCAGAAGATAGCACATGTAGTAAAGAATGTCATAAATGATCATAGTCAATACAATCATATACTTTGTTTGCATAGCTTCCGTGTCTTATAAAGCACATAATGGGTGGAGTTGAATTTTTAATGGCTGACAAGCTTTCATTTTTGTCTCTATCCAATAAAGTTTCTTTCTTTTATTTACACGGGGGTGTATAGGTGCTTTCAATTTCAGCGTTCAGTGACAATTCATTGTTGGTCCATTAAGTACACGGCAGGATAATTGCCTATCCTTTAGAATAGATAAATAAGACCTGGGACGGACGGACCGAACTCTCCACAGGAAATCAACTTCATTGAAGACAATCCGCAGTGCAGAGACAAATAGTATTGCTATAGGTAAATTCATCCACATTGATTTACTTGTATCTGCAACATTATATACATCTTCAGAACAGTCTGCATTTTGATACTACACATTGCCAGATAATGGGAAGAGGGTGCATCGACAACCCGAAGCCACCACCAAAAACGTCGTAAATCGAACAAATAGTAATTCCCTAATAAGTCATAATCCGAAAAACGTCCAAGTAACTTAAACCTAGTGCCAAATTTTTGTGGAAGCCTCGTCCCGCTAATAGTAGGGGATAAGGCTCGGTTTTTTGCTATTGCCGAACTAAGTTTCTCATATCATAATCAGATATTCCCCTTCCTTGGGCATTCTATTCCAGGCATTTCTTCCTCAATAAGCAAAAACCGGGGCACAAGTCTTCACCCCAAATCCAAGCTACCATCCAACAGCGAATTTCGATAAGGACTAGAACCAAAAAGAAAAGAAAAAAGAAGAGGGGCACGACATTCCAATGCATCCTAAACTAACGAAATCGGACACCTCCCTCGGGGACAAGGAAAGGGGGCGCCGGTTCCCAATTCCGAAGAGGAGGAGAGAGGGGAAGGCGAGGAGACTTACGCGAGAGGAAGTAGGAGACGGCGAAGATGACCAACCAGGGCCCACGACACGGTCCGAGCCTTCGCCTCCTCGATCAGATCGTGCACCGTCTCCATGGCCCTCATTTCGACGCGGGGGAAACTATTCCTCTCTCCCCGAAGAATCAGACTTCCTCGGGCGAGTCCGATTCGAGCGGCGCCGGCGAGCGATCGGGCATCGGGCGACGATCTCCGGAATCGGGAGCTAGGGTTTCCGATCGGTCGGTCGGCGATCCGGGGGGGCGCGGGCTGAGAGGAATAATTACGAGCGCTCTTTCTCTCCTCTCCTCTCTTCTCCCTCTCTCTTCACCGCCGCGACTGGTTAATCCGTTGCTCTGGTGCCTTTTTTGTGAGAAATTTATCACAAATTTGCCAAAAATTTAAAACCAATACATATCTTAAATTAATTTTTTGACTGTTGAATCTTATTAATATCAGAAAAATCACAACAAACGGTACACCTACAGAGGGTAAAACCTCAAATTGGTATACTCATCAATTATTATATATTATCCAACTCAATAATTTGACAATAGAATTTAACAAAAACTAATATAAGGTAAATACAAATAAACTTTTTCAAAGTAACGCTATAACCGATAACTCTTGTAAATTAGTCTTTATTTAGAGTCATACAAACATATTAATGAATCGATAACTTCCAATAATACTGATTAGCAATAGGCATCTCGGTTGGATGGTCGGATTGAATATTAACTCCTGGATTTGCCTGAGCAAAAAAACCGAAAAAAGAAAGAACAAACAATATACGAGTATACCACCGGCCTTGGTGGCTCCGTTAGATAAGACCTTGAACCTTGGGGGGAAAGGTGTAAGGGTCAAAACCCAGTGGAAGTATCGGCGTCTTAAGTGTGATATCGGGGTGGTGGGTCCTCCGCAAGATTACTCAGGGTTTACGCAGCGGCATGTCCACTGTAGGCGACGAACGGGGCGATGGGTTCCCAGGTAAAAAAAAAAAAAAAAACGAGCGTTAGCGTGGTTAGATGTGTCTCGGATCATATGTTGCTTTGTGTCAACCTAAAAACATTTGCTCACCCGTGCACCATGCAGACCGGCTGAAGCCCTCGCTATTGCCGATCTTGCTCCCCTACTTTTCCTTTTCATTATGCGACAGAGAACCGTCTATAAAGACAAAATGTGATGAGCTTCAGAATTTTAAACAACCGAAACTCAATTGTTGCACGGAAAGTATATTGTGCACGAGACACGTCACGCACCACTCATCAAAACTGAAGGAATTTAAATTTCAAGAACAAATTGTCCCCTTTGTTGCTGCGGAATCACTTTATTTTTGGGCAGTCTAACCTTCGTTTGTCGCTAGAACTAAAACTTAAAATGATTATTCGTGAGTTTCGCTTCTCCATCTTCCTCATGAAATTCTACAAAATACAGTGGGAAAAGTCCTGACTTGCGAAAACTAATGTTCAAAGTACAGCTGGAGTTAAAGGTAAATCGCACTTGAATTACGGCACAATCATGAACTCACAAAGCCAGAAATCTCAAGAAGATGAATGAGGAACATATCTGGAGATCCATTTTTCCCGCACTTGTAAGCATGTTAAAGTTGCTCAATTGGGAACCAAAAGAAGAGAAGTGGAAGTACCCGGTCCGAAGTTTCACCATTTGAATTTAGGTAGTGATATTCGTGATTCACCACATCAGTTCGGCGGCCTCTTGGTTGTCGACCTTCATGGTAAACGAAAATCTTCTTGAACCCGATTGGCCTATCAGTGTTCGATGCTAGGATAGTACGCTTTCGACCCGTCTCTTTCCAATATCCCAACGGAGTCTTCCTCCGACGACCACCATCACAAAAGCAAAAACACTCGCGTTCATTTGATGGTTCCTCTGAAAGTCCTACAACCAAAGATGGTTTACCCGACAATGAGAAAGAAGGGAAATAGAGAACTCTAAGAACTAAACGTAAGTTACCATCATATAGCGTAAATAACTGCGGAGCCTCCCACTCATAGATGTATATCTCAGGAATAGCGCGATGCTTTTGCATTTCTCCTTCGAGCTTCTTTTTCAAGAAATGACCAACGAGTTGCTCCTCCGTTGGTTTGAATACGTATCCCACCGGCCTCGCCTCCGTTGATCCTGCCATGCTATATGCTTGCCGTCTCACTTACAAAGAGAAGTGTGGAGAATGGGACAAAGTGAAAAATAAGCAGAGGAAGAGAATACAAACACAGGGAACCAGACTCTACTCTTGCTTGGCTTAACTTTGCTGGAGAGTGCTCGCTCCAAAACGTTCTCAGGCAACAACGAATATATAAGAGCAAAAAGGTGATTTTAAGCTTGACAGAAAAGGTAGTACTGTTCGACGGCCCACCTTTTTGTTTTTTTTTTGGTCGAAAACTGAACGTGTATTATAACTTCAGAAGCTTACATCCAGATATTAAAGCACCGGCATATACAAGGTCATCATGGCTGGCAACATGGCTCACCAAGTCTATCCGATGATTATCAAATTTTAAGCTTGGTAAAATATGTGTCATGTTTGAGCCCACTAAACCAAAGCCTAAGTTTTTCCAACTATTCAAAGTAACTAATATTGGCCCTACGCTTCACGCAAAAAATAAAGCATATTTTTCAATAATTGAGTCATACTATTTGTTAAGTTGGATGTTAAAAATATAAATTAAGTGTTTTTATTTTATCATGAAAATAGAAATGTCCGTTTCTTCGTAACACAATGGTAGTTTTTCTCATCTTCAGTTATCATCTGAAATTATTAAAAAGAAAATTGGTCCCGAATAATTTTTGTTTTTAATAATTTTTGTTTTTATGACTCATGTATTTTCCTGTGACTTGTTACTTTAAAAAGAATTATGATAGATTCCTGATTTCTCACTTTTGCGTGGGTTGGCTTTGCCTGAGTGCACTTGTACCAAACGGTACCCTTTGAGTTAGCGACGGCTTGTATAGAAGAAAAATGATTTTAGCTTGAAAGACAAGGTGAGGAGGTCAACCCCAAGCTCGACGACAAAATTGGAAAGAGAATGAAAAGCTTATATAACTAACACATCATACACGACGTCCTGCTTTTGCTAAGCTTTGCCTTTTTTCTGACACGCATGATAAAATTTCTTTATTTCTTCATTTTTCTATTCGCGAAACAAATTTGAAATAAAAATATGTTTAGTGATATTATTTTATTTTTTTATTTTTGAGACAGATTTATATTCCAAAAATAAATTTTAAGCAGGAATCGAGAAGATTGTCCTATATTATCTATCCGATGTGTTTATATATGCTCATTATCGATTACATTTGAAATTTAAAAAAAAAAAAAATGTTCACAAACCCTCCTCAACCCAGATTAGACACATGTTCTCTCCCTAAACTTTCAACTATTATGTAGTGTTCAACCTCAACTTCCCGTTGCAATTTTATCTTTTGTGAAAGATGAATTATTTAAAATTATATATTTATGAGAATAAATGCTTATATCTCTCAAAATAATTAATCAATGAAAAATATTTTCATTATAGATAACAATTTATATCCAAATATTTTTGGTGGACCATAAAAATATTTTTGGCTTATTCAATTTTTAAGTGATGCAAGTTTTTGTTTCTCGAATTTTTTTTTTAAAATCATTTTTTTTAAACAAAACTATTGCAGCTCT
Source organism: Eucalyptus grandis (assembly GCF_016545825.1). NCBI lineage: Eukaryota > Viridiplantae > Streptophyta > Magnoliopsida > Myrtales > Myrtaceae > Eucalyptus > Eucalyptus grandis. The sequence continues at coordinate 29,110,335 of NC_052618.1, read as the reverse complement.
TCATTCTCTCGCCCTCTTTTACGTGTAGTAAGTGAAAATGCATGCGATTACTAATGGAAAACATGCCTTTTAGTTTCGAATTTTTGTAATTTAAAAAAAAAAATTATCTGACGTTGCTTTTCTTTTCCGAATTCAAAATGTCCAACTGCCGAAATGATCTTTGATACAATTCTTTTGGTAAACTCTGTTTTGTACTCAAACGCAAGCTTTTGAGATGCTCCGAGAATATTCTATCTTTTTGAAAGTGTCTCTCGCCGGTATTTTTTTCTCAATACAACAAAGGGTAAGAATTTTCCACAAACTGCCGCTGAAGTTGCTCGGCGCGAAGCCATCCCATGTTGGATTTTCATTTTCCGTAAAGATCTTGATTTTTTTTTTTAATTATCGTCAGAAAAGACCTTGAGCATATGATTTGGGTACAGAAATTTAGAGTTGTTCAACGATGAAATGGTCCAAAGATCTCATGGTGGGTACAAGGCCTAGATTCAATTTAATTTTCCATCATGAAGGGCCTTCCGTTGTTTGATGATAATTAAAAATTGATAGTACAATATTAATAATGTCATATCAAATATGGAAGATCAGAATTAATTAATTTCATCAATTTTTATATAGCAAGATACTTATTATCACGATTAAATTTCTTTTGAACGAATCAAGCAACATTTCCTTTATTTACCAGATTAAGTGGATGTTTTATTTAACTGAATATTTTAGATCCACTAGGAGTTGAGATAGCTCTCCAGAAAGAAAGAATAGTTTAACACTGCCTGTTAAATCGAATGGAAAGTTTTTTTTTTTTTTTTTTTGCCTTTCCCGGAAACAGTCAACTCTCATTACTTAATAATATCATTAGTATACTAGTGGTGTTTGAACCGAACCAAAAAACCAAACTAAAATCGAAACCAATGCTAACCGAACTGAATTTTCATGCATTTTTGATTTGGTTCGGATTTTCGGTTCAGATAATGAAAATTAACCATTTTTTATTTTAGCTTCTTAATATTACAATTTACACGATCTCTTTCATTCTTCACTAAACCTCTTCATAATATTTTAAAAAAGGAAAAAGTAAAAAAAATCGAATTGAATTGAACCAATCTGAGGGAATGGTTTGATTCAAAGCTAATACACCCTAAAAAATTTCGGTCAGGTATTGAACTAAACCGTTGACACCTCTAAGTATATGGTAAATTGGCCTTCGAACATAAAATGACTCATAAAATTGAGTCGGATTAGATAGCCAATTACAGAGAAGGGTTTCACATTTTTGGGTCTTTACAAATCAATCCACTACAATTAATCATTCTAATGCAGTGGACTATTATGAATAAAAACATTTAATCCATGTAAGAATCATTTAAACTGAGAAGCCAGCCCTAGGTGATGACTAAGTATGCTTAATTTTCATTGCATAGTATACTCGTCCTACGTCATGTGCTTGATGGGATTCAAGATCGATTGATTGACTGAGTAGTCCATGATTTGTGAATACATGTAATCAGGATTGGAATTTTTAAACATTCTCAATTTACATTTGTTGACACCTAATTTTTAGCCGACGTATAAATAAAGATAAAAAAAACCCAAGTTTAGGATTTCCAATCGCAATGGAGCCCGTTTCTCAAACCAAAAGTGTTAGTTTTCATTTATTTTTCTTGGGCTTATCATTTTTAGGTAATTCCTAATCATTTTCACCAAAAACTTGAAAAGTCAAATTGTTGACTTTCAGGTTAACTTTTGGTTAAAAATTTGAACTAATGAAGTCAAGATTTGATCACAAAATCAAGTGAGTGTTAATTTTTGGTCAAATATAAACCAAGTAAGCGTTGAATCTTTCCATTGAACTTAGTATGAAACTGAGTTATTGAACTAATGAAGTCAAGAGTAAAGGTGATGTGAGGGAAAGAACAATTTTCTTGAAACTAAAATAGTTGATAACCCTAATTGTCTGGAGATTAAGGGTTGCATTTAACATTATCATCTGCTCTAATAAGGGGCTTTATCTTCTCCCCTTCACGCCTCTCGTCTCCACCAGTTACAGACGACATCTCCACCACACGACACCGCGAACACCATTCCAACAACCACGAGTGATATTTCAAGCGTCATAAGCACAATGGCCGCGCCAGACGACGGAGGTTGGATTTTCTTATGAATAAATTCGCTCTTTCTTTTTATTTTCAAGAAGAGATCTTGCTAAATAACGAGTTCTTGCGAAGAACTCTTGCTCTATGTTGGTATTTCTCGTGTGGGATGTGATCTTTTAATTTTTTGCTCTGTCAACACAGTTAGTTCAGGCTTGGGTCGAACCAAGCCAGCCCGGCCTGAGAAAAATAGTGCCGGGCCAAGTTTTGCCCATTTGGGTCAGGCCAACAAACTCGGCCCAATAAAATCAAGGCTGAATTGTACGGGTCGGGTGGATTCTTCTACGAAAAAACCCGGCGTCATTGGTGTGCCCTTACTGAAAATCCCATGTTGACCGGATGTACGGCAAAGGCTTTATCGAGTAATCTTATCCATAAGTAAATGCACACCTCAAATGATCATTACTTTATGTGGTCAACATTTACACCGATTCGGCTCGTCCCCAAAAGGATTGCTTGTAGTAACTACATATTTTGGAGTGGATTAAGATTGTGGTGCATCCTACTTATGAATAACATCGGTATCAATTTGCTTAGACTCACCTTTTTTTTTGGTAAAAAAAGCAGCACTATTTTCACTTTATATATGACTAAATCCACCCCATTTTTCGGTAAAAAGACAAGATTGCCCTCAATCATTCACATCCAATTTAAAGTGGTGGTCCCATTTCTTTTTTTCTTTTCTTATTTTTCACCTCCATTTAGGATCTAGAGTCATAATTAAGCATTTCATACATTTTTTTTGGTCTATTATGGTTATCCCATATATATTGAGGGCATTACGTTTTCTTTTTCATTTTTAAATTTTAATTATATAGAAATAAAATTTTTGAAAAAGAATTTTTTAAGAAAATATATATCAAGTTTCTTTAATTACAACATCAAAGAATTTGAATTTTTCTTTACTATTGGCTGGTTAATCTTATTCAGAGCAAGTGAGACATTATAGATGTATCTAGAAATACACTAAAAACATTGATGTGGAAAGGTTATGGATAATGAGGTATCTTGATATTTTTATCGTAAACATTTTATGTATGCTATTACTTTTTGTCAATCCAAAATGATGAGATTTCATTGGCATTTGAAAAAAAAAATTATGTTGTGCAATCTTTTAAATAATTAAATTTCACCTTTTTAAGTTTCACACTAGAAAATATAATTGTGATTTCATTTTGGAACCTTTAAAGAGGATTTTCTTTCTCCATCCTATCATCTCATTTTAGACAACCGACAAGAAATGGATTAGTGACAAGCACAACAAAAGGGAAAGTTTATAGACAAGTCATTGTATAAAAAATTATCTATCTTAATTTTTAGAAGATTTTCTTTGGTAATCAATCCATACGGTTGCTCGACAAAGTAAAAAATAATTAGGTTTCATGAATATTTCCTTTTCAACAAAACTAATTTTTAAGGAAATAAAATCTATCAATAAAAAAGAAAACAAAGTGCACATAATATGCAAAAAAACATGTGAAATTCTCAATTTTGGCAATTAGATCCTATATAGAAATATAAAAGCTAAGATAAGAAGGAAAGTAAAGAAATTTGCGACACTGGTTTAAATTGAAATAAGTGATTTTAGGCAATTTTGTCCTTTTGTTGAAACTTGCATAGTCATATAAAAGAGGTGAAAATGGTGCCGCCCAATAAAATAAATTAAATGAGAATATACCGAAATCCGGATGAATGCACTGGGCGCGATGCAATTGGGCCTAGGCCCATGGGCCCGTAGCCCTTCCGATTAGGCAAAGTTTATCTGCTCCCTCTTCATCATCTTTCCGATTGGCCATGGTCATCCCTTCCTCATCCGGCCGCCGCGCGTAGCGGAAGCTCGAAACGACATGCTCCTAGGCGCCACGGCCACCGAGCCCTCTCTCCCTCCACTCCCCAACCGCGATATTGTATTCGTTGGTTTAGGCTCTTTGTCTCTTCATTAAAATACATTTTCTTATGTTATGTCCAAGATTGCTACTTGCACTGACATCAGAATCACGTCCTCCACTGAAGCGAGTTCTTTTGTTGTGGACTAAGATCAAAACACTCTTCAGCTTCCTTGCATAACTCATTAGGCGGACATTCTGTCTTATGATCTGGACAAGCTTAAGAGGTTTGGATGGCATCCAAGGTCTTGTTTATGTTGGAACTGGGCGTATGTTCAATGGAACAGCCTTATATGGTTATGAAGCTCCTCACAAGCCAAAGCATAGGAAGTGAGGATTCCTGTCTTCTCTCTGTGGTGGATCACGAAAGAAAGCAAGAAGAAGTAAAAAGGTTTTTGACAATAAGTGGCAAACATGTAGTTCCAACCGTGCCTATCTTCAGCCTGCAAGATATAGAAGAGGTTGTGGAAGGTACAGATCTAGCTATTTCTTGGATCATTCAAATTTGGCTGGAAACTTCCTTGCAACCTCCATAACAATTGACTGGTCAACAGCAGAGAGTGGTATACAAGTTAGTGAGGCCTTGAGATCTGGAATGTAGCCTCATTTTATAGTGGCCCTTGAGGTTTTGACACTCTTGCCTGAGGACGAATTTTGTCCCTGATGACTCGGGATTCTTACGACGACGCAATTTCTATATTCTTTCAGTAATGTAGTTTCTTAGGTTTTTCTTAATGTTTTCTTTTCTTGGATTTTACCTAGCTTCGTCAATCACTTATTTCATTGAGACCTTGCTAATGTGCTTTAATAGTTCATGTTGGCAATCCTGCTCACTATCCATTTTAATGCTGCTCCTGTGTGTAAGAGCTATTAAATATCGAACAGTTCATTTCAGGTGACAGTGTTGATCTTCTGCTCGAAACTCATAATGCTGTAAGGAGCTTTAACATTTATATTAGAACCTCTCTGGCTTACATTTTATTTTTATATTCATAGGTGCTGGATTTGATGATGAAAAGTCATTGCTTGTGTCGCAAATGAGCCTGGAGAAGAGGTCTGGTCAGTCTACTGTCTTTGTGGCCTGTACATTTATGGAGACTGGTGGCGTTCCTCAATCTACAACTCCAGAAACCCTTCTTAAAGAGGCTATTCAAGTCATCAGTTGGGGGTTATGAGGATAAAACGGACTGGGAAGTGAGGTATGTGAGCTTATTATAATATTTATTCCATTAGAGTGTTTGTTGTTTAAGAGAAAAAGATACATGAGTCATGGGCTAGCAGATCCTTGACCACATAATAAGCCATGCGGTGTCTAGCAAGTCAAGAAGACACCGAGCTAGCCTTCATTCTATAGTTGTTCTTAAGAATAGTATGATGAATAGCATCCTTGTATTATGCCATACTACGACCAGCTTAGCTCGAGCATTCAAACCCTTGAGCAAGATGCACGAAACATTTCAGGCATGACAACTGGTTTTGGCCTGCTATGGCCTCATAAGGAGAGTAGCATAAGCTTTTGACCAATTTGTGCATGGGAGGCCAACCCCGCCTTCGGAGTTTCTAGAGTTATAATTGTTCAATCTTAGAACTCTTAGCACAAATGTCCTAACGCCACTCCCATGAACCAATTGTATCATCCCTTCTACATCACTTGCTCTTCACCTTGACGCCACAAAGTTCCACTCTCAAGGGGATATGAGTATGGGAGAATTCGGTCCGTGACATTCTCCCCTATTCAGTTCCACAACACCTTTGTTGCAGGCTATTTAATCGCTTCCTTGCGTCGCTTCAGTACCATAAATGTTGCTCGATCGGGTCTTACATGAATGGTGGACGCTCACCCAACAAACAAGCCACTACACTCCATTAGTGTCTTCCGCTGATCAAAGCTGCTCGGGTATCTTTGGTCACTTGTGCTCTCCCTGATAAGTGTGGCATTTTGAGCCAACTGCACTTTTCGTAGCACCCTCTTTCTCCTACTAAGCTTCTCTTGATCTTAGTGGACCAATGAAGGTTTCTCCCCTTGTTCAAAATGTGGTAGCAAACCCATCTTAAGATTTGCCAATTGATCCGAGAACCTTTTTTTTCTATTCAATGAGCAATTCGGTTTCTTCCTGTACTCCCATTGTCTTTCAAGAAGCAAGCCAAGACTTGTACCTTGTCTAAGCCCCTTTTGCTTTGGCAATTCACTCTCCGCCATCATAGGATCAGGTAGACCAAAGGAATTCCTTCAATTACCATATCTATTGGAGGGATTATGCCTTGATACCATTTTTCATGGGTTGATAGATCCTTGACTGTGAAATAGCCAACTCGGCACTCGGCGAGTCGAGAAGACATCATTCTATAGTTGTTCATAAGAACAATATGACGAATAGTATCCTCATTTTTGGTCAAAACAAGTAATTTTCCAACTTGGTAGGTCACTTTGTAAGATGAAATTTGACTTGTATTCTAGTATTTTTATTGATGCCTTTTTTTTTTCCTCCAGTATTTTGTTCGATTGCTTGAACACGATCTATCTTTTGCTTGTAGTGTAATCATAAACCCCATGGAAGATGTCCTTCCCTAAGAAAGTGCCAAGGTCTATTCCTAGTTCCCATTATGCAAAATCACATCAAATAAAGCAAAATGGTACTTTCACATGCTCGTGAACATTATCCAAGCAAGGGATTCACGACTCCAAAATACTCACGAATACTAGAAATTAACATTCTATTTTCAGTTGATAAATTGATTCCAAATTGTAAGGTGCTTAACTTAGTGCTTATTCAAAGTTCTCCATAACAAATATTAGGCAAGGTGGTTAATTGAGGTTGAAATTCTTATCATGAGATGAAAATGAAAGGGTTCTTTGGGAAATTTTTTAAAAAGCGGGCAATTATACCTTGAAATACCAGCTATAGTTCAAAAACTTATATATTTAGAATGACCCATATTCCACTAAAATCGTCACTCTTAGAAAGAAGGAATAACGAAGCAATGCTAATAATGGAGACCAAAACCTGGATACAGAAACTTATTAGCGAAGAATCAACATATTTGGAAGTCACAAGAACTAGATAAAAATAAGTCTTGGTAGTAGAGATTTATGAGTTTGCCATGCATGGAAAATGCCAAGTAGGCGAACATGCCAAATAGGCAAAAATCCGATGCTCTAACATCGATGCCACCAAAGACAAGCCAAGGAATTGAGGGGTTGTGTAGTTGCAACAAACTGTTATGCACATAAAGAGCATCTCCTCTCTGAATTGCCCCATTATTTTCAACAATTTGTTTCCAGACAAACTCTCTCTGGGAGGCCAGTTCATGATGCGCTTAAATAGTCATCTTGAATGCGCATAAGGAATTAAGATTTTGTTCGGAAACAATTTGTTAGAAACAATGGGGCAATTTAGAGAGGAAATGATCTTTATGTGCATGATAATTTGCTGCAACTATACAACCCATCAATTCCTTGGATTGTCTTTGATGGCGTCAATATTGGAACATCAGATTGCCTATTTTGCAAGCCCATAAATCTCTGCTACCAAGACCTTATTTATCCAATTCTCGTGACTTTCAAATATGCTGACTCTTCTCTAATAGGTTTCCGTATCAAGGTTTTGGTCTCCATTATTAGCATAGCTTCGTTATTCCTTTTCTCTAAGAGTGACGGTTTTATTGGAATATGGGTTACTCTAACTATATATATAAGTCTTCGAATTATAGTTGGTAATTCAAGGTATGATTGCTTGCTTTTTGAAATTTTCTGAACCCTTACATTTTCATCTCATGATAAGAATTTCCACCTCAATTGACCATTATGCCTTATATTTGTTATGGAAACTTTGGTGAAGCACTAAGTTAAGTACTTTATACTATTTGAAATCAAATTATCAATTGGAAATAGAATGTTGATTTCCAGAGTATTCATGAGTATTTTGGAGTCGTGAATCCCCTGCTTGGATAATGTTCATGTGCACGTGAAAGTACCCTTTTGCTTTATTTGATGTGGTTTTGCATAATGGGAAGTAGGACTAGACCTTAGCGCTTTCTTAGGGAAGGACATTTTCCATGGGGTTTATGATTATACTGCGAGCAAAACGGTAGCTGCAACTAGCAAGTGGTAGCTGTGGCACTACATGGGTGAAAAGCACCTGCTAGTGATATGGACATTTGTGTCCACTGTCCACAGTCCACTATGCTTGAAGAGGAGCAAATTTTCAAGAGAAAAATTGGATGAGATATTTGACATTGGCTTATATTTGGAACCATTAAGGGGTGGCATTCACATTAAAATTCAATGTGTACATTTTTGGATCCAAGTGTGTGTATATGTGTGTATGGCCAAATGCAAAAGAAGGTGTGCACCAAATGTGAGTATATGTCCTTGCATGTGATGTCTTTTGCGTGAGTCTGGCTAAATGAATGGTAAAACATGTTTCCCCCAAATTATAATGCTAGTTTTATCTCAAAAAAATCTTGGAGTACTGCACCGCTGTGTCTCATGTCTCATGTGGTGTATTTGGAGACGATGCAACAAAAGAAGATTAAATAGGTATGATGCTTATTTCTACTATGTTGAATATTTGTGCTTGTTTTTTGTATTCATGCTCGAATACTACCTATCATTTAGTTTAAGTAATTCGAGATGTTTCCTTTTTTCTCTTTGCTCTCAGGAATCTCCAATTAACAAGATTGGATGGTTCAAAAAGTCATTATCATTCCTCAAAATAATTACTTTTAATACCTTAGATGTAGCTGCAGTTGCTTTGCACCTACTAGGATTGCCTATTTGTAGAGAAGGCATATCTTGGTCAATGATCACTATTGACATTGCGGGACATTGCACATTGTAAGATTAAGAAGAACTTCTATAATGATTGATACATAGCTGATGACAAATGTTATAAGATAAAGGATGATGGTATAATTAGAGGCTATAGCACAATTTTTGCAGTGAAAGAAAACCTTTTAAAGGAATACGTCATTTAGTTAACTACAATCAAACATCAGGAAAATCATGGTTAAAAAGTTCTTATTTGAGTGTCCTATTATTTATGATTGAAATAGTTTCTTTTATATTATGACACTTATCAAAGATATCAAGAATTTTAAATGACAACTTGCTAATGCAATTGATTGTACTTTTTCTTTGCATTTTGCTAATTGCCAGGTGATTTAAAGTAGCCAATGCCAAATCCTTTGAATATGTAATATAGCACTGTAAATAACTCCAACTCACAAGTTCAATCTAGGATTGGTACCTCTGAAAATATACATCATCAAATAGCTAGATTCCTAGCTGCATTATGTCCTTTATTTGAGATCTTTCTAATAAGCTTAAGTGGATAATAACCATTTTAAAGCAAGTTTGGAACTAGATGTCAAACCAGAAAGTATAGAAGGGAGAAAACCAAAAAGAATTCTAGTATGTGTAACTACATATTTTTAAGAAAGTGAACCACATTTCGAGAAATCTCATTATAGTTGTTCAATAAGCTAATTGTCTCATGTCCATTGCTTTGCTTTACTTAAAGATTCAGTGAAGGTGTCACACATTGAGGAAATGCTCCTTATTTCTAAAAAGTATTCAAGGAAGTAGTTTTACCCGTTTAGTAATAATCAAACCATCAGCAATAAGTGATGATGTCATCAAAACCTATAAGCATATCAGAAATGTAGCCAAAGGTTTTGAACCTAGTCGTGCAGCTAGCAAGATAGCAAGGGTAGAATAGGATGTTAGAGTTATCACTCTTGCCAACATAAGAAGTCTCATGAACAAATGCAAGTATTCATTTAGAATTAATAATATTCTTAAATTTTAGAAAAGAGTTTTTTGCAATACAAAGAGGAAAGAGTTTTTTGGAACACAGAGGAACACATGGCCATAAAACTATGAGTAAAAAAAAATGAATACTAATAATTTATCTGCTCATTGTTTAATACAGAAAAAGCTGCCACAAGAACAAATTTGATTATCTTTCGTGTTTTACAAATTATTCTTTTTTGAAATTTGAGAATATGAATGCTTATATTTATTCACAAGACTTCTTATGTTAGCAATGGTGATGGCTTTCACATCCTATTCTACCTTTGTTGCCTTATTGGCTATACGATTAGGTTCAACACCTTTGGCTACGTTTCATATATGTTTATAGGTTTGGACAACATCATCACCTATTGTTGGTGGTTTGGTTGCTGCTGGACAAGTAAAATTGCTTCATTGAATACTTTCTTGAAACAAAGAGCACTTCCTTATTAGGTGACACATTCACTAGATTTTTAAATGAAGCAAAGCAATGTAAATGAGATAATTAGCTTCCTGAACAACAAAAATGAGATTTCTCATAAGTGTTGTTCACTTTTTTGAAAAATGTTGTTTCACATGTGAGAATTCTTTTTTGTTTTCCCTCTTCAGTACTTTTTAGTTTGATATCTAGTTCCGAACTTACTTTGCTATGGTCATTATCCACTTGAGCATATTCAAAAGATCTCAAATAGATGGCAAAGTGCAGCATGATATCTAAGACTAAAGGAGACGGGGAATATTTTAGAGGTACCAATCCTAGGTTGAACATCTGCGTTGAAGTTATTTTTAGTGCTAGTATAGCATATTTAAAAAATTTGTCGTTGGCTTCTTTTAACCACCAAACTATTAGCAAAACACAATAGAAAAAGTATGATCCATTGCATTAGCAAGTAGTTTCCATTTGAGATTCTTGATATCTTTTTAGGAAAAGGTCTTAACATGATTCATAGTGGAATCCAACCAGAAGGCTGTCAGCGTGGGAGAGTGGACGTAGGCTTGATCTAAGCCGAACCACTATAAATTCTGTGTTCATATTCTCATTCCTGAATCTCTTTATTTTTTTCGTAGTTCTATTTAATTGTTAAAGTCTGAACTCGCTCAAAGTCTGTTGTTCTTCAAACTCAGCTTCAAAAGTAGAATATTTTTACTATTCTTTGCAAAAAAATGTTTTCACACCTATTCACCCCCCTCTAGGTGTTCATACTAGCACTTACAGTCACAAATTCAAATGGTATAAAGATGAGTTCTATGCTCAAAGCTAAGGAGAATAAGTCGATGGAGAGTTCTGATTTGATTAATCTGGTGAAAAATAACAAGTTAGCTAATGCAAACAATGTTCTTAGTATATTTTCTTCAGATTGTCGTGTCGATGATGAATGGGTTTTAAATTGAGCATGTCCATACCACATTTGTCTACATAGAGATTGGTTCCACACATATAAGAAAGTTAGTGGCGATTCAGTTTTAATGGGCAACGATGTAGTTAGCAAAATTGTGAGTATTAGCACAGTGCAAATTAAATGTCATGACAGTGTAATAACAACTTTGACAAATGTTAGGCATATATCAGGTTTGAAAAAGAACCCTATTACATTAAGTAGTTTAGATTCCATTCGGTGTATGTACACAAGTGGAGGTAGACTTTTGAAAATTTGAAAAGGCTCATTGATTATGATGAGAGGTAACTAGAAGAACAACATTTACATTCTACAGGAAAGTACTGTTATGAGTTCTTTTGATATAACATCCTCTTCAGATTCTGAAAAATCAATGTTGTGCCATATGTGGTTGGGCCACATGAGTGAAATAGGAATGACTATATTGAGTAAACGTTGTTTACTTTGTGGGGATCAAACGGTCTCACTTAACTTTTGCAAACATTGTGTTTTCAGGGAGCTGCGCAGAGTTAGTTTCACAATTAGTGTGCACTTAATGAAGGGCACAATTGACTATATTCACTCCGATTTGTGGGGACTGGCATAGGTAACATCTGAGGGTGGCGTAGTTTATTTTCTGATATTTATTGATGACTTTTCCAGCAAAAGCTAGTTTTATTTCTTGAAGCATAAAATTGACGTTTTTGATATGTTCAAGAAGTGGAAAATGTTGATAGAAAATCAAATTGAGAAGAAGATAAAACATCTCAAAGCGGACAATGGTCTTGAGTTTTACAGAGGTGATTTCAACAAGTATTGTGAATATTTGATTATTGTTCGACATCAAATAATCAAGTACACACCTCAACAGAATAGGGTGGTGGAACACATGAACCGAACACTTTTAGAAAGAGCTAAGTGTATTCTCTTTAATGCTGGACTTGGGAAAGATTTCTAGATTGTAGCCGTGAACACGGCATGTTGTTTAGTAAACCGTTCTCCATTAATCGCAATTAAATGTAAGACTCTTAATGCAGTATGGTCAAGTAAACTTTCTAATTATTCTAGTTTGAAAGTGACAATGAGCAACAAGACTCGAATTCTATCAAAAACGAAATAGAAGAAACTGAGCAACCTCAAAATTTGGCTACAAGGAGAGCTAAACGACAAATTAAGCCTCCCTAAAGGTATGGTTTCGTTGATTTGGTAGCATATACTCTTATAGTTGCTGAAGAGCTTGGTATTGAAGAATCTTCTACATTCCGTGAAGCTACTATTTGTTCAAAATTTAAGAAGTGGCTTGTTACGATGAATAAAAAGATCAAGTCTCTTCATAAGAGTCAAACTTGGGATATTGTGAAATTCCCTAAAGGCAAAAGAGTTGTTAGGCGCAAGTGGGTCTTTAAAAGAAAAGAGGGAATTCTAGGAGTTGAAGATGAAAGATTCAATGCATGTTTAGTAGAAAAGGTTTTTACTTAGAAGGAGAGGATCTACTTTAATGAAGTGTTCTTTTTGGTTGTGAAACATAGTTTCATTCTTGTTTTGCTCGCCTTAGTAGCTTTTTATGATTTAGAACTTTAGCTTCTCTACGGGAGTTAGGAAGGTTTACTTACAACTTTTTGGACCTAACTCCAAGATGCTTCTTTGCGAACGGGTCGGCTCTTAGGCGGCTTGGAGGAAAAGGGTGTGAAAGAGAGAGAGAGGATAGGGAGAGGAGAGAAAATGGCTAAACATCCAAAATGCAAAGGTGGCTCCAAAGGTGGCTCCTCTTATTTACAAATCTTCTCCTTTTAGATTTTTTTATGCAAGCTCATGACTATACCTAAGAGGGGAGCCGGCCTATCTGTCCTCTTGAGTTGGTGCCTAAGTCACTTGTGATTTGTTCACCTATTGACTTGTTTCTACAAGGCTCAATTTAGGCTTATTATGTGCCTATGGTTGTAAGCCCCTTAGAAGACTCATGTTTTTTTTCTAATTGGTTGGGCTTTGCCTTGTTCACCAAGGCTACATGTTAGGGTTAGGGGATACCTAAGTAGGTGATTCATCCATGCCATTAATGAGCCAAAGTCCAAAGTTATTAAATGAGGTTTATATATTTTTGCCAAGCTACTTGAGAAGTAAGTTTTCTCTTCCCTTATTGCAATTGGTGTGTGACACTTGGTGGATAAAGATGGACTATAGTCAAACGTTATGGAAGATTCTAGAACTCCAATTATCTCTTGACATTTGTCTATTAATTCATCCCCCACATTAATTAATTTACATCCAAAATTCATCCGAGGCATTTATGAGACTACTATAAAGTGTCACACCACAAAAAAACCATAAAGATTGTATAAATGTGACAAACGGATAGTGAAATCCCAAACTGATATACCAATCAACTATCACGTGTCATTCAATTTAGTAAGTTGACAGTAAAATTTAACAAAAACTAATAGAGGGTAAATTTTTCGTGTATCATTCTGGGTAAATTTGTCAAAGGTGTATCAATTTTGGGCTTTTGATGGTAAAAAATTCGTTTAGCGTAAATTTGTCACGAGTGTACCAGTTTGGGATTTTTTATGATATTAATTCTTGAAATAGAAAAACAATAGGAATATATTTGGTATGACTCACAATTTCTTTTAATTTTTTAATAATTTTTTGGATTTTTTTTCTCTCTCTTCTTCTTGCTCCTCCTCTAGCCACCGCAGTGACTAAGTCTCGATGGCGGCGATCGGTAGGACGGGCGGCGGATGTGGGCGGCAGCGAGGCGGTGGGGGCGACAGACGGTGAAGGAGGAAGAAGAAAAGAAAAAAAAGAAGAAAAACTCATTTATGGAAATTGTTCTTGGGAACAAAAAGTTACTTTTTTTTTTTTATTTCTTATTTCTGTTTCAAATCTATTCTTCGTCTATGTCGAAAATAGAAAAATTAGTTAACGTTATCAAATGGATTTCTATTCTTTTTATTTTTTGGGAAATAAAAGAACAAAAGAACAAAGAAATTGGCAAGTTGCCATGCAAGACCTTAGGAGCCGAGCTGGCTGCGTCATCATCGATCAGAGAAAGAGTCAATTCGACGACAACTGAGTCCGTGAGACGGTCGGCCGAGACGGTCCAGCTTGTTACGACGCCATGCCAATTAGTGTCTTCTTTGGCAATCGAGCCCATGATCAATTCTTCAACCGGGAAGCGATGGAAATCACTTGGTGGCGGTGGCGACGGTCACGATTTTGATAACCCGGATGGAGAGGGGGGAGGAGAGCGTGCAATGGACGTCTAGTGATCTCAGATTTTTTCAATGGGCCCCATATATAAGCGTGTTGACACCTAAAATTTTTGCCCAAAGATCATTTAAAAAAATTGAAACTTATTTTTCCGAAAAAATATTTCTTGTCAAATTATTGCATAAAGATTACCTACGCATTTAGTATAGTTTTTAAATGCATTTATTTTCTTGATATAAAAAAATCAAAATAAAAATATAAAAAAAGGATAAAAAAATCTAAAAGAAGAAGAAGAAGAAAAAAATTGGAGTTGATGATCTGAATGTGACTAGCCAAGCTCAGGAGGTTAGATTGTAATTAAAACGGCAAGTTGGGGCCAAAATGCAATTTCCAAAAGTTGAGGGACAAATTCGCAAATTTTTACAAAATTTTGCCCGAGCCATTAAATCATCATCTTGGCCCCCAATTAATTTGAAATTGAACTTGGGCCAGGTCAAATCAATCAAATCGGGCCAAAAGGACCAAATTTGCATTGAATTGGGCATTCTCGAACAAAAACTAGTCAACTTTGAGGGATTTTCTTGAAAAATTGGGCGGAGACAATTGCGAAGACTAGCCAAGATCTTAAATTACTATACATAAAATTACTAATTGATCAAAAATTGCAGCTAAATTGATGGATTAGGACACTCAAATCAGCTACCAAAACTTAGTCCACGATTTGGTCTTTATTTGGAGCTTTTGAGTAAGCAAGTTTGTGACCCTACCATATCCTACTCAGTAGCCCAATAAGCCTGATCTTTGCACGTGATGGAAGATCATAATTAGTAGTGCAAGTGGACAAAAATTGGCCAGGGGGAAGCTGCTGAAAGCATGGGAAAATCGCAGCAAAATCCACACACTCAACAGTTGCAAAAGTTGAAAAATTTGGCTAAGTCAGAAAGTGGGTGAACTAGCTCAGTTGGCAGGCTTGGTAGGGGGACAAAAAGAGGACCAAGAGATTGATAAATTCAGTGGATAAGATATATGAAGCAAGCTTTTTTGAGGGATAAAAGGTATGAGACAAGAAGCACTAGAGAGAGCTCACGGTCGTTCTCCAAAAACACCCCCACAAGCAACTCATAAAAAAATCAAAAACCCAGAAACTCCAGATTGACCTTTGCAAAGAAAAGTGAAATTTTCACAAACTTGCGACAAAAATTAGCCAAAACCTTCAATTAGAGAGTGAAACTTCACTCAAAGATATTTCCAACCATAGGTCGCACATCCAAAATGGAGATCAGGAAGACCTCCTAAAGCCCCTCGAAAAATACCCTCCTCGCTGGCCAAGGAAGTCCTAAAATTTTTCTTAGTAGTGTTGAGCCCGATTGGTTACAAGTGAGGAAAAGTGAGTGCTTTTAAGAAACGTGAGAGATAAAAGAGGAAATCCATAGTTTATAGCCCAAAGTAGAATACATATATTTTGGTTTGGTGTTAATTTGGCCAACAAAAGAGATCCTGAAGTCTAACTTTGGAGGTCAGCGAAAACCTTCGTTGTCAGTTTCTTTCTTCTGCAGATCTCAATTTCAGTTTGAAGGAGCCATTTTCCACGTGCCCCCAGAGGATAATTTCTTGTTTCCTCAACCAAGAGCCACTTGCAAAAGAAACTAGGAAGCAAGATAAGAATCTTAGATATATTTTTGGTCAAGTTTGAACATGTTTAATAGTGAAAAATTAAGAGGAAAACTAGTAAAAAAAACTGATTTTGATGCTGGAAATTTTCTAAGTGTTGAAATATGTTCAAGAGGCATACATCTTTGATTTACTATACCCATTTTTTGTGTATTACTTGTCTTTGTGACTTTGATTAATGTTATATGGGAGTACAAATGATGCATAGGTCAGCCCGATTTATCTTTAAATCTCTGTGTGAACCATGAGATCGTCTATAACTTGAGCCAAAAGCCAAGCTAACCCACATTGAGACATGGTTGGCCAGCATTAGATCATGCATATATGTTTCTTGAAGAGTTCGTTTCGATGTGTCTGGTTGATCGTTCTCTGTAATGTTTGTTGCATTTAAAAGTTTATATTACCTATTTTTATTTGGATGAAGTGATATTCCCTATAAATTTTGCATGTGATGGTTGCCGAGGCTTGAATATGGGCATACAACATGTCTGTTTGACTAGGGCTCAAAACCCAGATTTGCAAAATCAGCTCAAACCCGCATATATGAAGCCAATTTTAACTTGGTTCTTTTGTTTTTTAGGCTACGATTTCTATCTAATCTTGCTCCTTGCATGTGGTAGTGTAATCTTGATACTTTAGTTCCACATGAAATTGCTCGTGGGTCAAGATTGAAGGTCACGAATATGGCTTGGGAAGTTGCTTAAGGTGGGTTGATGTACACCACTTGTTCGACGAAATGCCCAAACCAAGTTTCGATCTTGAAACGGTCGATTTGAGCTTGATTATTGTGATATTCATGTGCTGTGTTATTCCATGTTAGCATAGATCCGTTTAAGGAATTATTATTAATATTTTTTAAATAATAATAATAAAAAAGGAAAAATCTGAAAATTTCAAAAATATCAAAAAATGTTAGATAGTATCAAATTATGGCATAAATGACATTTATGAGATTTTTCCTAATTTTATAAAGTCGTCCTAACTCGATGCAATTTTGATATTTTATAATCATTTTTGTAAATAATCTATTTTGCGTAGATTAAATTATTTAGAGTAATTTCATGCATATTTAAATTCCCATTTCGCTCACGGGGGTCCTGTCCTGGGGCGTGATAATAAGACCATGTAATATTATTTGCCCGACTTGTATCGGGCTTTCTTTTTCCGCACTTACTTTCAAGTCATTTCAATTTCTTGGATGCTTACTTATTGCATCGCTTTTCAATAATTTCAATGTAAATTTCTTTTCTAAATTAGGTTAGAATTAGTCTAGACATTAAAAAAAACTACAAAAACATTCGCATGGACACTTAGTGGTTTTATAAGGATTATAATTGTTAATCAATATTGTGTGTCCATTTAGATAAACAACCTTCCAAGTTAATGGTACCGCAAGGGTGCTAATAGAAACATTGGTGTAAACAAGTTCCCGTTCCTAGAAATCTCTGGTTGCGTAGGAATCGAGACAACACTCCCGCGTCTTGATTGGTTTCTAGCCGACCCCAAAAGGCTAGTGGCGACTCTTAGAAATATTTAGGTTATTAAGAATTAAAATGCAAAATCCAACGTCGCGCGAGGTATGGGCTTTGGAGAGCCCGCGCCTAATCTAAGGCCGTTGGTCTGCCTCTTTAGGCAAATACCCCTAAACCTCTTCATTTTCCCCCAAACGGCAAAAGAGAGGTCGCGACAAAGTGAATATTATGTCGGGTGAAAATTTTAATTTCCTTAAAAATTACGATGAAATTATCAAAATCTGATACTTCACGTAAAAGAAAAGAAAAAGAAATGAAAGTCGTAATATCCCCTCAGGAAAATCTTCCATGAACCTTCTTCTTCTTCTTTTTACCATAATTAATCAATTAAATTATAAAAATGTTCCTTTTCCTTTCAAACCAATTCAACATATAGTAATTTCAATTATTAATTGCTAATCTTATCAATGAAACGATGAAACCGATATGTTCAAATAATCCCAGCTTCACTAATGAAACACAATAATCTCCCTTGAATCAGCGAGAAAGTCCGAGGGTAAATGACTAAAAATATATTTACGCTGGCGAAAGACCCAACAATAAACACTAATTTTTTAAAGTAATTTCTAATTAATTTGCTATATTAACTCTGGTCAACAAATATAGGTCAAATAGTGGAGATGCGTGCCATTGGCGCATGGAATATTTTAATTATCTCAAATTGCTAGCACTTTTCAATTATAAGTATAATATTTTTTTTTTCCGTCAAATTGAATCTCTGTTATTTTTTAAAAAATTTAAGTCTATGTCCCCTAAGTAGGCCCAATTTCTTTATATAATAAAAGGACATATTTATTTCTGAATTTATAGATTTTGTTGTATTTTTTTCTACGGGCAAAGTGTGTGCTCTTTTCCTTGAAGAAAGAAAAAAAATTTCCTATAAAATAATGAACGCGGTTTGCTATATTTTCCCTTGTAAGTTACAACACCTATGTTTTCCTTTATTTTTTATTTATTTAATGCTAGCATGACTCCTATTTTTGTAAATAATTCATGTTTGATGTCCTAATCATGTTAATACTTCTAATGGTAGTTGATATCTTCCCATTTGAAAAGCAAAGGTGATAGAGGATTTGTCCATACACTATTCTTAGAATGTTTAAAGATAACTATTTTAGGCTCAAATGAAAATTATATACTGAATCAAACAAACAAGTAGACCTTTTGATAACTCTATAAAAATAGAGTTATTTTACCTATTTTTGTCAACAAATATGGTACTTTATAATGAAATATTCGTGAGAGAATATTTGGATTTCCTTCTATTTCCCCAAATTTTCCTTATTTGTGCAGCATAACGAGATATGAAGAAAATAAGAAAAAATGGAAAAAAAGAAGGAAAGGAAGATTTTTTGATTCAAGAATTCAAATAAGAGGCGTTGGAAAGTGAATGCCAAATTAGAGATTCTCTGATTTATTTCCTAATTTTATGCGAAAAATAAGCAGTTGACTTATGTTATGAGTCTTGAATGTATCCTTTTAAATAGGATAACAATGAGAGCTTAAAGAGATAGTTGTGTTTTTATATTTATATCGTTTTTCATTATTCTAAGAATTTTTCAATATTTTTGAAGAGAAAACAAAAGTAGTGACATAATTCTTGTTCTTTGATTTAAGATATTGGGTCTAATTTATATTTTCGTTTCTTTTTCTATTATGTTCTAATTTCTTTTGTTAGAGTTATGATGTTGCCTAACCATGATGATATGAATTTCATGTTTTTTTTTTTAATGTTTTACAAGTGATTTCATTCAGGTGAGTTATATATTATTGTCCTTAATGCTTTTAAGTGATTGGCCACCATTTGAATGATTTGGCGTACATGCTTGAGACTAAGAAGTGATATTATGCAATTGCTCCTTATAATATATAACCATGAATTAAATATGGATAGAGATATATTAAATTATATGTGTGGCTTTCAATGAAAAGATGATCCAAAATATTCATTGTAAACCGAGAATATTCATAGATTTTAATATACTTATGTTTATTCAAATTCACATGGAGATATGGTAGATTAATAAACTGAGTAAGTTCGGTATACCTAGGGATAGGACAATAAATAGATTTGGAAATTCGCCATCACATGTTTGGTATCGTTTTTGTATGTGTAATAATCTGAAATTCATATCTAGTGGTTATGGTGAAATCAGATGCTCTAACATATTTATTTGATTGATTTATTGCATTTAGTTCTGAAATTTTACTTTTAAGATTGTCAATTTTTATTTATTCTCAATTATATGTTGATATGTTAGAATAAATTTTAGAATTAGTCCATTTTTAATATTTAATTGGTTTATTAATCATTAATCTCTATGGGACAATATATTTTCTCATCATTATATTATTTATTCCACGCGGTCATCACATTTAGAATTTTACGAACACCTTTCCACTTCTCTAACAAAAGGCAATATATATCCTTCTTAGTTCTCCTCGTATTTATCTTCTTTTTTTTCAAATTTCTCTTTATTGTTGATCAGGTCTAGTGCAGAACGTTAGGGACTAGATTTGCATTGCATTGAATTTGTGCTTTGGTTTGATATTCTAGTTGTTCGCCATATGAAGTTTTGAACTAGTGTCAATTTGCTTTGATGCGATTAATTTGCACATTTGTGGCGGAGAAATGAAGCTACCATATTGAGGTTGGATGATGTTCTGAACTGTTTTAACACTGTCCATCGTGTGATGCTTTAAGATAATAAGTTGTCAAATGTCTAAAGAGTAGTTGTGAGGCCTCTTGTTTGTTGTAAGCCTTGGCTTTCATTCTTAATCATCAGGAAATGTTAGAACCTGCAAGACAATGAAAAAGAGAGAAATGTGGATGAGGCTAAAGGTAAAATTGGAAACAAACAGCGTTAAAGCTCAAAAGCAAGAAGCACCAGATGACAAAAGAAGACTCTCTCTCTCTCTCTCTCAAATCTAATAAGTGAGATTTCGAGTAAGTATTTACATAATCTTCTTTTGTCTGAAGAAATGATTCATCGAAATAATGCGTCACCATTGATATCAACCCATCTGAGATCTCCAAATGTTTGGGGAGTTCCTCTATTCAATACTTTTCCTTCTTCTTGTTGCTCTCTCTCTCTCTCTCTCTCTCTCTCTCTCTCTCTCTCTCTCTCTCTCGGTAAAATTGGAAACAAATAGTGTTAAAGCTCGAAAGCAAGAAGCACCGGATGACAAAAGAAGACTCTCTCTCTACTTCAAACTAGTAGATCATCGCCTAAGGGATGTTGGACTAGGGGTGATCGGTTCACCTCTCGACTTCAAACTGATAGATCATCGCCTAAGGAATGTTGGACTAGGGGTGATCGGTTTCAGGTGAAGAAACCTAGAACCTACCTGTCGGAGTAGGTTTTTCATTTTTTAGATCTTGGAACCTATCATGCATACCCTGAAATCTAGAATTTACCTTGTCCCAGGTTTTAGGATCTAACAAATTTCTTTTTTTTCTTTTTTTTTTTCTCTATTTCTAATTAAGCAAAATGAAAGTGAACGTAACAATAAAAATGAAAGTTTCTTATTTGTCAATAACAACACCAATCCATAAAAGATGAACACATAAAATAAAATAAACAACAAAAAGTTCAAAACGTAACATAAAATCTAAATTATTGAAATTTAGTCCTCAATCGTACATGAAAAATTGCTTTAGGTTCTCACCACCTGAAATTAAAAGAAACAATAATCATAGTTAATCACTTAATAATAGTTTACACCAAATAGTTAATCTCTCACTTCATACACACTCACTTTGCTACTTTCATTTTGACTCTCACCTAATATCTCCCGTTATAGAGAGAGAGAGAGAGAGAGAGAGAGAGAGAGCGGAAAGGTTTCTTCCTCGTAGACACATCCCAATCAAGTGCTTGCAAAAAAGGGTAGGTACGAGATTCTGGATTACCCTCTCCAGTTATATATATAGAGAGAGAGAACGGAAAGGTTTTTTCCTTATAGACACATCCCAATCAAGTGTCTGCAAAAAAGGGTAGGGACGAGGTTCTGGATTACCCTCTCCAGTTAGAGAGAGAGAGAAGATAGGTTTTTTTCCTTATAGACACATCCCAATCAAGTGGCTGCAAAAAAGGGTAAGTACAAGGTTCTGGATTACCCAAGAAATGAACGGGGACTCGTGAAGCTCGTTTCTTTCTTTTAACAAAGTATATATTCCTCACCAGAAAGTATATATTCCTAGTCTCTTTTATGTTTTGCGCGCACCAGATGCTGACGATGTGCTTTTTGGGCTCCTGAGTGCAAGAGTCAAAGTGAGAATTAATTCCCGGTACCCCCAATTCGGTTTACTGTTCTCGGTCTGGTTTCCAATTCCTAAAGAAATGGAATCGGGAATTGGACCATGATGCAATGGAACTTGGATCCGGTTTTCCAGTTTCGGGTTTCATCCTGAAATCATGCTCATTCCTATGCTAGACAATGACAGGAGCAATGACGATGCTTGAATGAGAGGAGAGGTTAAAGGTAAAAGAAAAAATGGCTAAAGTGTGATAAAGAATAGAATGTAACATCGCTAATCACTAACAACAGCCAAAGCGCACTGATTATCATGCCTTTAATTTACATTCCATGTGTTTCTCGCCGAATCCTCCCACTCCACACTGACCTCAGCTCGAGTCTTGTTGCTTCTAGCTTCTAACCCTTATACAACTACACATCACTCGGCACTCAGTTGCATAAAGCAAGACATTTATCCCTATCGGATCGTAAATAAATTTCAAGGTATTATCGACTCTCTGCCCTCGATAGTCACCTTTCTGTTGTTGTGTTCTCCGGTTTTGCATATTTATGCAATCATTGTTGCCTTTCTGTCATACTTATGCTGACTAAACATTTCCTTCCAGGATCTGGTGATAGAGTGAGGATCAAATGGGAAACACGAAAATTCTTGTAGAAGTCCAGAAGTTATGGATGAAAATCAATATCCGAGGGGCAATCCTTACAAGCCTATCTCTGCAACTCTTTCTCATCGTTTTTGCACCCATTCGAAAGAGGCGGTCAAGCTGGTGGATCTTGACTGTCTTGTGGTCATCTTACTTGGTTGCTGACTGGGTCGCTGTATATGCCTTTGGACTCATTTCCAAAGCCCAAATTAATGGGGATACTTCAGACTCCGAGGTTGATGTATCTGGTGACCTTCTGGCTTTTTGGGCTCCATTTCTTCTGCTACACCTTGGAGGACCAGACACCATAACTGCTATCGCCCTCGAGGATAATGAGCTGTGGGGTAGGCACTTACTTAGTCTCTTATTACATCTAGCCATTGCATGCTTGGTGATTTACCAATCCCTCCCCACTAACAAGCTAATTGTCCCAACCATCCTCATGTTTATTGGAGCAAGCCATAAATATATAGGGCGAACACGTTCTCTGTATCTTGCAAGCTTCCGTATATTACGTGGTTCCTTGCTCCCATCTGCTGATCCTGGGCCGAACTATGCCAAAATCATGAAAGAATACACTGCTCAGGAGGAAGCTAATATCCAGCCTTTAAATGCCCCTCTCCCAACGGCCGAACATCATTCCCCTCATGTCAGAACGGAAGGTGAAAAAATTTTGGACGACAGAACAGTGATAAAAGAGGCATATTTTTACTTCAAAATGTTCCAGGGCCTCCTCGTGGATCTCATCTTCAGCTTCCATGTACGCAACGATAGCATGCAATTTTTTAGCAGCAGAACTGCAAAGGATGCTTTTCGGGTCATTGAGGCTGAGCTCAACTTCTTTTATGATCTTCTTTATACCAAGGCTACCGTTGTTCACTGTTTATCGGGGTACATTTTTCGAGCTATCACATTTGGCTGCATTGTTGCTGCTTTTGCATGTTTTTATGTCCTGAACAAGCATGGTTTTCACGAATATGATGTACAGATTACATACACCTTGCTCCTTGGAGCTATTGGCGTGGAATGTGTAATCCATGGTCTGATCATATGCTCTGACTGGACAATTGCAAAAATAGGGACATCTGAGAAACATCGTAGTAGTTTGTTTCAAGGAAGCATCTTCATCGAGTTCATCCTCAAATTCAAATCTGAAAGTTCACCATTTGCATTGCATATACTAAGTGATAGATGGTCTAAATCTGTCTTCCAGTACAATTTGATAGATTCTCGGCTGAAAAGGTGGCCAAAATGGATTGAGAAACTAACAGATGCTCGACTGAGAAAGTGGCCAAAAGGGATTGAGGAACTCCTAAGTCTCATCCCTCTGGGAGAATTTTTTGATGACTTGAAGTCTGGACAAGTAAAAAAATACAGTGAAGAATTAGGTGAACTGATTTTTGATGAGCTGAAACGGAAGGCATCATTTGCAGGTGATCTGCAAGGCATAGAAGAGATTTGTGCTGCTCGAGGTAAATGGGCTCTGGAGAAAACTAAAACAAGGCAAGATTGCAAAGACTTGCTTCCAGCTGTCCGTGATGTCGATTATGGCGAGAGCCTTTTACTGTGGCACATTGCCACCGAACTCTGTTATAACACTGACACTCATACTGATGGAAGTACAAAGCACCACCAAGAAACCAGTAAGGTGTTGTCAGATTACATGCTTTATCTTATGATCAAACAACCTGGCATGATGTCTACAGTGGCTGGAATTGGTCAAATAAGGTTCCAAGACACTTGTTCTGAGACGGACAGGTTCTTCGATGAAAACCTCCGTAATGAAAACAAATCGAACAAATATGCCTGCGAGAGTCTCCTTGATGTTCCTACAGAAGTGAAGCCTGCTGCTGTGAAAGGAGACAAAAGCAAATCTGTTTTGTTTGATGCATGTATTCTCGCAAAAGAGTTGGGGAAATTTGGGGAGACCAAATGGGTGATTGTGAGTGAAGTATGGGTAGAATTGCTCGCGTATGCTGCGATCCATTGCCGACCGAACATGCATGCTCAACAACTTAGCAAAGGAGGAGAACTCATCACCTTAGTCTGGTTATTGATGGTACATCTTGGCTTGAGCGAACAGTTCCAAATAGGAGGGGGCACCACTCATACTTCGGTGGACTGATGGATTGTTGCCGAGTCAGGAAAAGATGAGGCTCCTACGTGCAAAGTCCATTGCAAATTTCACTTTGTTACACCTTTGTTTCATTTCTTAATGTAATAGATATGCTATTTGCTCTTACTACACATATTTTAGTGTCCTTGCCTGGAAACTCTTAGTTATTAAATATCTCTAATATCCTGTGATTTTGTGCACTTCTTTGAACCAAATGAAGAAAGCTTGCACAAATTACAGCCAAATTGCATTGATTTGATATCGTGACATCCTGAAATTCGACCCCGTTTCGATAAAGTGAAATTGGCATTTCGTCGACGTGCTTATGGTCCTTTTTCTCGAGCGATCACTCACGAGTTAACTAACATATTGGGTGAAGCCGTTAAAGGATGTATCCGCGGTAAAATCCCTAAAAGCTACTCAATTGGTTGAATTGGACTAAAATCGCGTTTGACTCGATTCTAACAACGAAATTGAATTCGATTTCGGGAATCGAATATTCGAGCGTGTCATAATTAATTTTTAGAATCCTGTCTCATCGTCCATTAATTTATCGACGAGTCCGAAATTTCGGAAAAGAAATTATCGGAGGAAAAATTGAAGACCGGAAGAAATTAAAAAAGAAAGGGGAAATAATAGAAATAATTTGAATAGTAGGATTTTTTTACTATTTGATTACTTTTTATTTTCTTTTTTTCTCTCCCTTTCTTTTCCTCTCTCTTCTCTCCTCTCCCCTCCCCTTCGTGCGAAGCCTCCACCGATTGCTCCCCTTGCTGCCTTCCACCTTACTTCTCCATTCTTCTTTTTACTTTTTGACTAGTCAAACTTTTATCTTCTTCTCTCTCCCTTCGACACTCTCTCCCCCTCTTGTTCGAACGAAGACCAAAACAGAAACAGAGGCAGCCTCGCCGAGGGAAGAAAACCGAAGAAGCTCACCGTCGCCGCCGCGCTCTGTCGCCTGCACGCCGCTCGCGCGTCCACCGCTCGTCCCTCGCGTCCTTGCCGCCTAGCAGCTCCGTCCAGCAGCTGTTTGGTCTCTGTCCAGCTACGGGAGCAGCTGAAGAAGCCGCCGGACCGCCGACCAACTTCATCCGGCCACCGTTCGGACCCACCGGAGCCCCTCTCGACCTCCGCCGGCCTTGCTCCGCCATCTCAGCCACCGGAGCAGCCTCGTTTGGCCATGAACAGCAGCTGGAAAATGGGTTTCCAGCAGCGGTTTTAGGCCCGTTGTGAGGTTTTCGGGCCCGAATCCGAGCCGTGCTTTGGGAGGAATCGTTCCTCGTGCCGTCCCCGTCGGATTGATACGTTTTGCGCGCGATTCCGGTGAGTAATCTCACTAATCCTTGCTTAGTGGACTAATTACACTTAAGGTTGTTTAGTTTTAATTAATTAGGTTTAGGTGGTTAGATTAATATAAATTAATATTTATTAGTTAATTGTGATGCGAGTTAGATAAATTGAGTGTGCATTTAGCAAGTAGATGTGATCTACTATTTATTGAGGGTAGCTCAGATTTTTCCAACCCTTTATCGGGCTTCAATTTGATAATTCGGGCATAAGTGGAATTTTTGGTATTTAAATATTATTTTTCGGAATTTAATTAATTAATTATTTTCCGAAAATTCAACTGGATGGTCAATGACCGGAATATTATGCTGATGACCGTGGTAAAGTCCGTTTATTTAATCGGACTTTATTTTGAGCTAAATTGAATTTTTAATATTAATTATTTAATTTTCGAAATTATTTATTTATTTATTTATTTTTCGGAATTAAGGTTGAGATGGCCGACGACCGAAATCTCGTGCTGATTGTCGTGGCGCAGTCCTTTTATTTAATTGAGCTCTACGTTGCATGGAATTAAATAAATTGTGATTATAAGATTATTTTCCTAGATTAATTAATTTGGATAATTAATTGAAAAATAACCGGGTGTCGGTTGACAGCACCAAAAGTGTTTTGGTGGACGCAAATAATGGTGGGATTTGTGGAAATAAAATTATTATATTTTTGCTAAGGCCAATCGTGTGCCCACACACGATATTTTATCGATGATGATAAAAGATGAGAAGAAATGTTGTGTGACGTGGCTCAGCGATTATTACATCGCTTTGGCATGTAGGATGCCTTAGAGAATGCACGTAAATTGTTGAATATTGATCATGCCTGTGTGGCGATAATAGAACATGCCTGTGTGGCGTAGATTGTGCCTACGTGGCCATATTTCTGTGTGTCGAGTATCGTGCCCGTGTGGCTGAAAGTAATTGGAATGCTTAAGAGCCTGCACATAAAGTGTTACTGTACATCACGTTGGCGAAAACGACGCCCGAGAACATTAATGTAGCTCTATGACTAAGCATACTATTGGAGATTATATAGTGTGGAGTGAGATGACCTAGAAATGGTCCGACTGACTAGAAATCGACTAGGTCGATTGATCGATGATTTGATCTGAGTGTGATTTGATGTGATTCATTGCCTTGATCTGCTGTGTGAATTGATTGATCGAATGGAATTGACCGTGAGTGGTCTTGTTGACGTGTAATCGACTAGGTCGATTTGACCGATGCTTCAATCTGTGATGTGATTGCTTAGGTGTCTATTTGATATGTGCTAATATGCAGGTGTAAACTGAGGCCAAGGTAAGTCCTCTAACTCGTGTTGTGCATAGGCATCCCTAAGGTGTATTGGTTTACTAATTGAGTCTTAGTGGGGGTAGAACTTGCTGAGACGTAGTCTCGTCCCGGTTGTGGGACATCATTTCAGGCCCTTAGAATGGCAGGACCTCCACCTCCTCGTCCTCGTATGCACTACGGTGTCCCAGAGCATATTTCAGAATTTGAGACCCATTTCCATGTCCACCCTCATCCGGAAGGATTAGTGTATGTATTAGTTCAGTCGACCATCTGGGTTAACGTGGGGGAGGAAGACCAGAGGCCCCACATATATCGGTCTTGGTACCATGATTATTTTGATGGACGCAGAGAAGGCCCTATTCCAGAAGAGGACATGCCTTTTGACGTGATGGAAAAGGCGTTCGGAGAGGGAACAGCCGATCGAGTGGATGGATCAGTAGTGGATGCGAGGGACCCGCAGCAAGAGGCCGAGGCTCGCACTCCCGTATATTCGACCGAGGAGGACAATGGGCATGAAGGTAACGGTGAGATGCCCCAAAGGAGGTGGAAGGACTGGAGGAGGACGAAGACTGGGGAGCAGCTGAGGAGATGCCTGAAGATGAGCCGGCATCTAAAGCCGAGGATGAAGCTGAAGAAGAGAATGATGAGTTGGAAGAGAATGAAATGAGTGAAGAAGAGTCGGAAGAGGATTAGGATGATCCCGAGTACGACCCGGATGAGGACTGAGATCCCATCCTCTTTTGTGAATCATGTCTAAATGTGAATAGTCTTGTGAATAGACTTTGAGTTATGTCATGTATAAAAGTTTGGTTGTAGATTTCAATATGAAAAATATGACATGCTTTTCTATCCCATTGTTTTATTGTCTGGGGATTTATAATTGCTTCTGCATGTGCTTAATAAAATGAAAGGGTCGGCGATACATAGTTATGGGATATTGCATTCTAAAATCGACCAAATAGAAGGATGTGTGCGTGCCCGAGAATCGGGGCGTGATAGATATTCATGTCGCAAGTTTAGTGTTGTACCTCTAACAGAAAGTAACATTTTTATGTAAAAATTAGAGAATATCGGTTGCTTCGTTTAGTACATATTCTTCATATAAATGCTGAAATGTCCATGGCTTTTTAATAGTTTTCTGGTTGAAATGGGGAAAAGTAAACCATAACTAAGCCAAACCAATCGGTTTATTCTTTTTACTCTCCAACCAAAACCAAACTGATGAAGCTTGGTTTGATTTCGTCCGGATTATGTTTTCCTTGAACATCCCAAGGAAACCTTTCTTCTTGTACGACTAAGCCGAATTTACTATAAGAGCAAGGTATTGTGAAAAATACACAATCGAATAATAAAATAAACAAAAAAAGAAAATAAATCAGACACTAAATTTATAATGTTCGGTCGAAGTGACCTACTCCACGAAGAGAGGAACACATAATTTCACCATAAATCAAGCGATATAATGAAAATTATAACTACAATCGAGTCAACTCAAATACGCCCACTATTTCCCAACCCCTAATTTTACCAAATTACTTGCAAGATGTTTAGCTGTCAATATTACTTACAAAATGATCTCTCTCAATCTCACAAAGTAGTATATAAAATTTAACTCACAAGATTTAATCGACTCCAACACCCTCGGATTGCTTCAGGGTGTAATTCTCGAATAAACCGTACCTTTAGTGCCCAACTATTGCCCAAGCAAAAAAACTACACAACTATGTACCAGCCGTATGAAGACCAAAACCCAAGATTGAATATTAATATATATTTTCAACTAAATTAGGAAACCTTGTGGCCGACTTCTAAATCGAACGAGGAAAGTGATTTTCTTGTTTTGTTAAGAAAATGAGTCTTGTACTCTTTTAGCATGTCCATTCCAAGAGTTGCACATCAGGCCACATTTTCGCGAACTATCAGATCACGTTTCTTACACAGGCTCACATTTGAGACATATTATAATAGTCTTTACCTTGGCTCAATGTTTGAGTCAAGTCAATCACCTCGCTGAACCTGATAATTGCTCCTTTCCCCCATAAACCCTTATTGGCTCAACCACCGTAGAGATCTTCAAAGTCCAAGTTCCACTTGAATTTCGCCGTAATCGTGGAACTAGTCAAGGCACGAGCTTCACTTGCAACATTAACAGCTGCACAAGAATTTGCAGACACAACCATTGTTGCATTAATAGCTGTCAAAAGATTGAACTCGGACCTTATCAAACTTAGCAGCTATAGTCTCCATTGGCTCCATGGGTGAAGCCTTGCTGTCTATGTCAATTACAACGCAAATACACTCTACCTCAGGAGTTCTCGATTGCAACTCTATTTTGAGCTGAAAATTGTTCAGATTTATGTAAAACATTGCCAAAATCACTTATATCCAAAAGTATTGGAGACTTGTCAATTGTATCTTCTTTGCTAACAATAGGTAAATTTAATTTGGAGCACCTAAACCAATAGCCCTGCTCAACTTGTATTTAGTTTAGAAATTACACTTTCTTATCCTCCCATCAAGTTTATCATAACTCACTCGAATATAACATGGGTACCAAATAATTTAAGAACAGAATAATCAACAACTTTACTTGACGACAGTTCTTTAGGGGGGAGGAGGGATGGTTCAACACCCAATGACAATCGAAGGGGATCTAGCTTGCCATACTAACCACATTCCACCAGCAATTTCTTACCATACCAACATTGGAAAGGATATTATGGGGTGTGTTTAGTAATCTTCTGCTTGTCAACTCCGCAACCTATTGTAGTTCACTAACATTAGTATAGTATCTCATTATGCCCTCTTTCATACATAATTCATTTAATCGTTTCAAGCAAAACTCCATATTACTCCTATAAGTCTATACATGCTTGATCGTCTCATTGGTCTTTTTGTTTGTTTTTTTTTTTTTTTTTTAATAAATGCTCTCAATTGTCCGATCTTAAAAACATCTAACTAGTGCCTCAACACAAACATCGAAGTCCTTCTTGACTGGCCTTGATATCTAATCGCATTAAATTAAGCTCCATCATTTGTATCGATCAGAAATACAAGATAGCATGATGAAGTTTTTGAAATCACCATTAACTTCTTAAGGATGAAACTTTTATTTTTTCCCTAATTAACCATAAGAGATGATGGTTCTTGGGAATTAAGTTGCCCTCACAAAGCCTCTACTGA